>NC_134829.1:9842292-10153175 GCF_004210375.1 Tachypleus tridentatus | reverse complement strand
ACCAGGATCCTCTCCTCCCCTTCACAGGTCACCTAGCATAGCAAACACATGGGTGGATGTTTATATCCCAGAGGAGGTAACCTGAAAGAACAGAACCTTTGCTGGGAGGTCCCCTCACCACGTACAGAAATCCACACCGAGGGGTAGACAGAAGGAAGCAATGATTTTAAGTGGGAAGGAAGGGTGTAAAATGTGAGAAGACGTAAGTACCTATTGCAAATATATTTTGGGTATAACACAGACAGGAGGAGAAACATCAAAGTATCAGTTGGTCCAACCCTAGCTGAATGCATTGACAGATTAGGTGTGTGGATGAGGAGCTGGAGATCAAAACAGAAGTTGCTTGGAATTGAGGAATGTAGCAAATAAATCCATTTGAGGATCAAGAAACCACTCCATGGGGTAAATTTTGTCTGGTCTGGAAAGGCAGTCTGCCATGAGATTTAAAGCACCTGGAACATGACATACAAAGAAAAGTATTCCAATGGTGTAGGCTTAATAAAAAAAAAGTTCTAATGTTTGACTACATAAGGAATAAGTGCCCCCTTGGTGTTGATATAAGCTTCCACTGTAGAACTGTCCAAATGCATCATGATGAGTAAGTTCTGTTTAATAGGAATAATATTATCTAAAGCTTGTTGTACAACTAGAAGCTGTAAGATGTTGATTTGACTTCTCTGATGCAGACCATTGTCTGGAAGTCTCCTGCTGATTGACCCATACCCCCAATTGTGAATCGAGCATCTGTAAACGGGTGCATATTTGGACTAGGTGAAGGAAGTAGTACACTCATCAATGTGTTGTCGTTGTTTAATCATCAATACAGCTTATCTAAAAGGGAAGAAGAAAGGGTTATTAGGAAGTCCAATGGATCCGAAAAACTATTCCACTAGTCTTGCAGAATCCACTGAAGAGAATGCATATATTCCCAATCCAAAAGGATGAGTGCTTGCATGGAAACTCAAGTCCACAAAAGTTATAGAGCATCACCAACAGAAAGAGAGGGAGCAGCAAGGGTGTAGAGAACTGAATGTTCCTTTGAACAAAGATGAAGTAACGAATGTTGGACCTTACTGAAGTGGGTGTTGAAAAAACACCCAAGTAGATAAGATGTTGAGTAGGAGACAAGAAAGACTTTTTTTATTTTGGGAACCCAAACCACAAGAGCTATTTCTGCCAGTGGCATATGACTGTGTGTTGTAAAGATTCCAATTTGGAATGAACTAACAGGAGCCAATCATTCATATAGTGGTATAGACACAATCTATGAGCATGCATAAGTCAGGCAAAGGTTTCTGACCACCTGCCAAAAGACATACAGCAGTGAAGAAAGCCTGAAAAGCAAAGCTCAAAACTGACACAGTCCAATGGTGGACAAACTTAAGAGAGCATCTGGACAAATGGGACACAGGAATATAGAAACAAACATTCAATATGTCTACCTTGGTTATCTAAAATCTTGAAGAAAAATCCACCAGAGCGTGAGAAAGGACAACATGACAAAGCAGATAAGATCCAAGAACTGGTCGAGGTGAAAGAGACTGTTCACAGGATGAGAGTCCCCAATTTTCTTGGGGACTAACAAGAGCTTAGAGTAAACATCTTAGGAAATTTGGGCCAACAGGCCCAATAGGTCTTTGTAATAAATGAGCCACGCTTAGACACTAACTACGAGGATGATTATATGTATGTAAAAAACGTTTGTTTGGGTTGAGAAAATTTTTTACGTAGAGGAGCGAACAACATTTCGACCTTCTTCAGTCATCGTTAGGTTCACAATGACTGAAGTAGGTAGAAACGTTCACTCCTCTACGTAAAATATTTTCTCAACCCAAATGAACCATTTTTACATATATATTTTTCTCTACAAGTGGGTTTTCTCAACATCACTGATTAGAAGGAAGATTCCAAGGTAACAAAAAGATATTGGTACAGGTGACAATGTTTATGGGAAAAGGAAACAAATGAAAAGTCTTTCAGACAAAACTCTGATCAACCAAGAACTGGTAGTGAATTTCTGCCATAGGGGAACAAAACCAACCACGTGTACCTCCTCTGGAACAAAACTTACTTAATAGTCACTAGAACTTGTGATAGCAAGAAACCCCTTGAAGTAAAAATGTATCTCAAGAAGACTGGTATGGGTATTATAACTTTTATTACAATAAAGTAGAGAACAACATTAGCATGAAGATCACCTTAGAAGGTCGAAAGATTTTTCTCTGTCATAAAAGTTTTAATACCCATACCAGCTGTCTTGAGATACAATGCCACTGGAACTGTTGGCAAAAATGAAACCAGCAATAAAAAACATAATGACTTGTTGGATCCCTAGTGGCAGAAAATGGTAAAGGATGGGAAGGTGCAAAACAGGGAACAAAAACAGCAGTAGCTTGAGAACGTATGCATAGTTAGGTGAAGAAAAAAGGTTGTCATGAACAGGTTTGGAAGATTCTGAAGGAAGTCAAATATTATCGATTTACATACTGATCACTTTTCTCATAAATGACCGTGCAACTTGAAGTCTGTGCAAAGGCACTGATAAACATATCAGCTTAATAATGGTTGAAAAAGTTAAAAAATAAGAAAATAACAACATTATTACAGCAAAAACTACAGGAAACTACCTACAGCAAAAGAAGAATTAAATTAAATTGCTATTTCACAGAAAAAAATGAAATATATAAAACAAGCAGAATTGAAGAATGTATGCACTTGGTCACTGCCTAATGAAAAGTGACAGTTTGGAAAAATTGGGTAGAGGAAGTCACATGCATCAGAAAGATGTCACACTCCTACTGGAGGAGGGTTGTCTCATGATGATTTACAAGTGAAACACAGTAAACTATGTTCATTGTAGGAAATATGGAAGATCAAGGCTTGTGACATATGAAAAAGTTTTGCATATTGAGGGCAGAACTGAATAGGGATAAATCACAGTATCAGAATTAAGAGTTATTATTAATAACAAATACATTGATGAGTAGGATTTTTAATGTTTATATACTTTCATTAACATTTGTTTGTTCAACTTAATCAACCTGGTTTTAAAAATAAATAATGTGATTAGTACAATTTATTTGGTAAAACAATCTGAATGAACCAATTAAATTTGAAATAAATGGTTAGTTTATACACATTAGTTAATAATAAATGAGAAAAAAAATCAACTATGAAACTGAGTTTGTTGCTATATTCTAGAATGGAGTATAAGTTTCCAGCTAACAAAATCAAACCACATTGGGATATAAATTTGAGTAGTTCTGTAAGCAATAAGTTTAAACTATAGATTAACTAAGTTGTCAATATGGTAAACAAAATGTTGGTTGGTATGACATTTTACCCAATAAAAATAATTAACCAATAAAACTTTTTAAGGTAAAATGAAGATCAGTAATAAATAAATCCAATTAGGCATTTAGACATTTTTGGTATAAACACTTACCAGGTACAAATGCATTATTGCAGCAGTTGAGAATTTAGTGTTTAGGAAATATAAAACAGTGATATTAAAAGTACTTTCTCCAAGTGATACAGTATGTCATGGAGATGGTTTGTGATGGTATCTAAATCATATGGGTTTAACAAGATTAAAAATGTAGGATTTGTGTTCATGTGGACAGGGTTATTCAAACTGTCAGAAAAGTGAATATGTTGAAGACTGAAACAATTTTACAGATACACTGTATTAATTACCATGTAAAAGATCTTCTAAACAAACCAATGACCATCAAATTGTGTGATGATCATATATGTAGTAAGAATCTTAAAGATGAAAAATGACAGAACCAGCTAGTACTGCTGGACAGTTCACAGATAAGAGTACTTTCCCTGCTAGCCAGAAGTCCTAGTCTTATAGTCTCTTTACACTTAATAGCTTTTTCATGTAAAAGCTTATGATAAAAATGTTCTTCCATTGTTTTTAAACAAAGTTTTAAAATAAAGGTAGGACTGTGATAATTTTTTTTGATGTAGTTAGGTGATTAACCTTCTCTTCAATGGCATCATTTACTGTGCATCTCATGATTTTAGTCAGCTGCATTTAAAATTTTATTAAACTAATTTTTGTTTATGTTGTAACAATTAGTGTCACATAAAATCATAGCTAATAATCCACATTTTAATAGTATATGTTTTATGTTTTTAATTTTATAAGATAATATTAAAAAAAATCCTGAATTTCCTCTAGTGTGACATTTCTGAAGGTGTCTTCTTTATTTTATCCATCAACCCTTCAATAACTACAAAACTAAATGTAAATTACTCACTATAAAATCATCATTGCTCAGACAAACCATAACTTTTATAACGTTCAAATCTGTTTTGTTACGGAGCTATCACATAGAAAATCCTATCTCTGCTGCTACACCCACCTGTCACATCTATACTTCAGAATTTGTTAATATTTTTCTCCTACATTAATTCTGTATTATGTATAACTAGCAGAAAGTCAAGGTTTTTCATCTATCAAATGACATATAATATTATGTTTTTTCCAAGTGAAAAATTGCCAGTTTCACTGTTAGTACAAGTTTCATTCCCATGAGAAAGATAGCAAATAGCCTAGATAAATTTTGTAATGGCTCCTGTCACAGAGTTATACAACCAGAAAATTTGTAATAGTTAATGTAAATTGTCTGTTTTGTGCATGTTATTATTCTATGCTCTTTGGTGCATTATTTAATTAAATAAAAATTTAGTGCAAACACTTAGTGTGAACAATTATTTACTGAGAACAAGCATTTGAAATGTATTTATGAGGTTTTAGGGATTACACAAAGTAAGCTTGAGGTTTTTGAGAAAAAGAAAAGTATTTTTAATCTTAACATGAAAATCACTTTGCACATGAACTAGTCAAACCAAAAACAATATATTCAAAAACAAATCTTTTTTAGTTTAATAAATATACTTCACTAAAAATATTATTTATTTGTGTGAAAGAATCATAATGTTTACTGAAAAACTGCCAAATTATATTAAAAGTTACTATTATTATAAAGACCCTGAAAGAGTACAAAGAGGTCATATGGTAGGTTAGAGTGACTGAGCCCATGTTTAGAGATACATGCATAGGAAGAAGCTTTTTAAGTAAACAGTGTAGTGTTGAAATATTTATTGGTGAAGTGAAAGTTGTGGTTTGAGTCTCCTTTTACTTATCAGTTTTTTTTGTGTAAAACTTTATGTTAATCTAAAAGAGCTTACAGGACAAAAAGAATAAAAGCTCAGCCTTAATCATGTTGATTTATGTTTAAGTAATTAACCAATCAACTCACTTTCCTTAGGGTTCTCTGATGTTTTAAATCTTACCAAAGAGCATATTCATCAATAAGAGGTTTGTAACTGGAGCAGTTACCATCTGTTTCCAACTGACAGTTTCATGAAGCAATCACTACAATAGACTACTTTCATGCTTCAAAGATTAAAAAGCCAGGTAAATATATGAATAGCATAATAATAAAGTTATTTAATAAACTTCAGGTGCAGGAACTGTCAGATAAGTTCTATTTTTGCAAAAAAAACCAAAAAAACACACAAAACAAAAACAAACCCAACAACAACAACAACAAAAAACAAGAGAGGTTAATATTTGAATAACTTACTGATCGAGTCACTTCACTTAACAGAGTCAGTGGACTACATGTACAGGAACTAGTCGATAACCACTGACTGTAAAGGTCAAGAAGAAAATGTAAACAGGAATGTATATCTAGGCCTGCAGCTGCAAGGCTTTGTTCCCTCTGGTGATAAGCTGCAACACCACCAAAAGAACTGGGGCTGGAGCTGGAAGAAGAAGAAATGTCATGTTCGTCTGCATCATCCATCAAACCTGTCGCTACACAAAGATATTCAACAGAAACCTATTGGGGGTAAAACAAGTTTCATTATAAGTTGATTTTTATCAATTTATAGGTCACATGTATTTCATAGTAAAACAGTACTTCAAAAAAAGAAGATAATTATGCTTTAAACTTATTGTTATAATTTTTAAAACATACTCAAAAGGTTCAGGATGAAAACACTGAAATTCAGGTGCTGAAAAATGGCAACAACAGTGACCAGAGAAAACATCTTTTGACTACACTAATGTTAAGAGCCTTAATAACTTTGAACACAGTAAGTGTATCTTCATAAAATTTTGCAGCTTTTTAGTACACATTACAAGTCATTTGTATACAAAAAAATCAGTTATTTTACAAAGTATTTTAAAAATTTAAGTCTTAATTTTCAATTTATTTAATTTTTCAGTATTTTGATAAGTATTTTTACAATTAATTTGTCCACAAATAAATCGAATCTTTCTTGAATAATTCAAGAGCAAAGAGATTTTTTGTGGAGATTAAAAATAATTTTCTTTGCCTAAAAAAAATGTTAAACTTCATTTGCATAATTGTTAAAACCTCCTAAGTCAATATAAAACTTTTTGTTAGATTAAAACTTTAAATTTTATCTGTTATTATCTCTAACAGTATATTTTATTCTTAAGAAAGTAGATAAAGTATCAAAGTATTCTAAATAGTTGTAAAATCAGAAATAAAATGAGCAGGTCTGCCCTTTTTTCATGATTATTGTTCACAAAATTTTAAAGCATTTCTCATGAGTTTGAACTACTAAGCATTTCACATATATCTTCTGTGTTTATTTCACTGTCAAAAACTGAAGTAGAAATCCACTGAAAATAAAGCAACAAATAATCACTAGTGTTATTACACTGTTTACGTGACACAGCAGTCCTTTTCTTTTGAAAGAAACAAAGCATGTATGAAGAGATAGATGACTTGACTCTTAAACCAATAACAGAATGTGTAATGTATCAGATTATATACCTTACAGTGTTCACTAAGAAAATTCATTACTAACACTGCATGTAGAATCAGTGAAAACATTTATGCTGACAACAGAATGGGGAATTTATCATGTTATGCATGTAACCTACAGTGTTTACAACAACTCTCTAGATTAATAAGAATCTGTTTTATTTATTGTTATAATAGTTTCTCAAATGTTAAAAAAGTAGTCTTAATCTCCACTGGCAAATGACAGCATAAAAACAATGGTAACTATTATATATTTCTTGTTCTCCCTGTATATTTTTATTTATTGTTATGAAAATATCTAAAATATAAAAATTAGAAACTTATCAGGCTAGATGAAGTAAGATAACGAAAATTAATAACAATAATTCTCAAAGAAGTATGCTTGTGACTTGCTCCTGCATTATGTAATCCTACATGGTAACTTGAGCTACATGTTCTCTAAGTAATTTACAAATTTTGTTGTAAGATTACTAGTTAGAGATGGATCAAAGGCCAGTTAAAAATAAAAGCAAGTAAAAACAGAAGTAAATTGTTATAAACCTTAAGCTTTTTAGGATAAACAAAAGTAGTTTTCAGTTACAATCTACCATCATTCTAGAAAGAAAAAAGGGTAACTTAGATTTATTTCATATTTTTTATGGTGATTACAAGGTTGGCCTAATTGACTGAGTCCATATAGAGTTTAGGTATGAAAGATAACAAATTAAAAATAAAAGTTTACAAAAAAAACAAAAAGAAATATCTGATATTCATTTAGAAGGTTTTAGAGATTACTCAAATTAAATTTGGAAGTTTTCAGATGAAGAAAAGTATTTTTAATTTTAGTATCAAAATCACTTTATACATGAAGCAGTCATCATCTGACTTCACATACCCACAAACAAGTGTTTAGTAAAAATATTTATTTCAAAAATATAATTTTGTGAGTATAAAAACTTGTAATTTTTACTGAAAACTTGTCAAATTTTGTGATTATATATACATGTACCAAATTAAATGTTATACTTTGGGGTTACAAAGACATTGTAATCCACTGACCCCTTATGGAAAGAGTTAATAAAGCTTTTTCCTATGAATCAACTAACACTGAGGTGGCCAAATTCTTTATAACACAAATCATGTATGCTTTAATGAAATCTGACTTCAGTATATGAATAATTCAAATACCACAAAAAGAACTTACACTGTATGTTTTTGTTAGTGGCCTTAATTATTTTTCATATTCAATTATTTTGCAACTTTTGTAGATCTGGTAGTTTATTATTATTACTTAAACACTGTTGCATCAAGAGTTCAACAAAGCAGATAAAGGATTCTTCTAGTATGAAACCAATTGTACGTGATTTTCACTGAAGATGGCACTAAAAAGTATTAAAAATGTTTTTACAAAGCATGAATTTTACAAGGGCCTATTTTCACAGGTGCTCTGATCAGTGTCAAAGTCCTTGAAAGCAAAACTCATGAGTTCCATTTATGACTAATAGAAAAAGATGTAGGCATCAATTTGCTCTAAATACAATATTGTTTGAATGAACATGTTGATACTGTTCAGTTGTATCCAACAGGGCATGTACTGTAGATTCTAAAGGTTAGTCTTTGTATGCAAAAAATCTTTTTTTTTTGCTAAAAAAGTTGTCATTAAAATTTAAGTCCAGATTAAGTCTGTTTAAAAAAAAAGTTAACATCTGGTATAAAAATGAAAGTTTTGTCATTAACTTTGTTACTTTAAATCAGAAAACTTTTCAATTATAAATATGTCTGGGTATACAACATCATATGCAAGAAGACAGAAATATAAGACTAAGTAAAGCAATACCTGTCCAAGCACATAGGCAGTTTGAGAAAAGTCTCGTTCCGAATTGCAGATGAACAAGCCAGAACATTTTCTATATTAAAAAATCAGAATGGAATTAAGATGACATTTTAGATACCAAAGTTTTGCTTTTCAAGTTATCTTTCTAATGTCTGATCAATATTTATAACATTTTGGAAAAACCTGAAGCTATTAACAATATTTACTGTAGTACAACAAAAAGATCACTGCTTTTAAGTATATTTTTTTTAAAATGCACAACTCAGACCAACAATTCAGTGAAGGATAACAAAATGCTCAAACTTAAACAATCAAGTACATGCATACCATATTAAATGTGATAAAATACATTTGTTTGTTTTATAAAGCATGTGTAGCATTCAAAGTCTGTGATCACAGCTTTTGTATCACTTTTGTTGATCAAAATCCACGTCAATTATTTTGCTTACATTCCCAGGATAACGTCCTACTGTAACTACGTTCATGAATTATTTCTGTTTGCTTGATGTTTAAAACAGGTGACTGATTACTAATGGTTATGTAACTTCTCTCCTTGTCCAAAATCATGCCTTTCCCTTCTTTTCCAACAGTTAAACATTACAGATATACCTTTATTTAATATGTTACAATTTTATACTCTGCAAGTAAAAGTTATGCAATATAACCCTCCCAGAAGGCATGCAGATCAACTCACTTCACCTAAAATGCAATCAGAAAATTAGTTTTTTTAACATAGATTGTAATAAAAACAAATCTCAATGTATCTCTGACAAGCACAATTAACAGACTGTCTTTCAACAAGTAATACATTCAAATAAATAACATGCATCAACCGATAATCTAAGTAATTCTCATTTGTTATGAGGTAATAATTGATAATGATAAAAGTAACCACTTACACATATGAATACTACAGTAGTTTTTACAATAAATTTAAAAGAGGTCTAACCTTTGTTTCAAAAGTTTCTGCATCTTTTGGCGTAAAGGAGCACATACTGACTGAAGCTTCTTCCCACACCTAGATGAATATTCAAGATTCTGTAATAAAACTGGCTTATGATTTAACATTAACTTTGAAAGTATAATGACTTAGTTTAAAATAATAAATATCCCAATAAAAGAATTGAAACTGAACTGGCATTTAATATAGTCATTACCATATGTTTAGTTAATCACAAAATATAGATTAAATTCAGGTTGTAAAAAAAGTTTCAGTATTTGATATCTAATACTCAGATATGAACAAAATATATACACAACATCACAGCTATGTTCATAACACACACAAAGTAATGCTACGTAAGTTGGGATATAATGTAATGTGTGTCAAGTACAATACCAATGCTTTATCTCCTTAGGTGAATGCTTTATTTGTTACTTACTACATACTACAGAAAATGCTGACACCTTGTGACAAGGCTTACTTAAGTAAAACTTTCATATATTTAGTACAATATTTTTGAACCACTAAAGAAGATTTTTCATCACTGTGCAGATTTATACACAAACTACACATGCTATTTCATCAAGAGAAAAGCTGCAGATAATAATAAACTGTAGTAAACAAAACAGTTGTACTGATAATGAATTATACCTGGATTTGTGGTAAAAAAACAACAAACCATTAAAAATTGTATTCAATTAAATTTACTATGCACATTCAATAAGATATAGCATATGAACTGTTTAACACGTCTATTTAAATGGCTGTAAAAGTTTATGTAAATTTTAAGTACACAGCCTAAATAATTAAATACTTACATTAATGATACTAACAAAAAGTGAACAATACTTTTCTTTGTCTTAGTACTAAGTTTTCATACAAAATGTGTAGTTCTTTTCTTAAAACACTGTAGAAATAAGTATGTTATACAAAAAAGTTGAAATAAATTGAAATTAAGCTGAAATGAACATTATGTAAGCAAGAGATGTCTACCTTATAATCTTTGTTAAAAATTTAAATTTCTTAAATTGTGCTGTTGCAACACCAGATTGTTTATTTACATTCCTACTGTATTATTATTATATGCAATAGAATGATGTTTTTTCTTGATTTATTCCTATTTAAGTACAAAGCTGTGGTATGCTAAAGTAAAATTTATTGTCTCCAACACTAACAAGACAGGCTCAAAAATGACAGCAGATTCAATTAGGGAATACAATGGAACACCTCTAAAGCAGCCACCTTCGGGACTGAGACAAACTAGCCTGATTAGAGGGGTTCCAATGCACATAATTAGGGATTATGTAAACAAAAAAAGGGACTGTGATTGAATGACTGCTTTCAAGGTGTGACCGAATTTGAGGGGTTCCACTGCACATCACAATATAAACATGAATTCTCTGACTTTGATTGAGTTTCAGAAAAAAAAAGGGCATAGTATAAAAAGTACAAGTAAACAGTCTAATCTCCAAGAACAACCAAAGAAATGCATGTATTCAACATTAGACAGTGTCTTTGTTTGAAAAACATCTCTTTAAAACTTTCCTAAAATTTACTAAGAACAAGTGAACATTACAGGCTAAACTTTAGGTTAGATTTACAATTTAAAGGAATATCTTGAACTTATTAAACTAAGGTCTTGAACTTCAGAGAGAGTGAGAGCACAAAATTTATTATATAGACAGTTCTACAATACTTTTCTTCTCAAGATGTAAACTCTATCAATGTCACTGTTGGTCAGTACCATTGAAACATATGGGAGATTGCAAGTTCATAGCCTCAAGATATAATCTGATTACCAATGGAAAAAATGCCTGTTTAACTTCACATATTATGTACAACCTCACAGCTATCTTCTCCATAGGACAACAGAAGGTGCTATCTCAAATAAATAACACAAAATAAGTAGGTATATAAAGTGAAAGCAAATCAACAACCTTCTTGATTAATGTGTTATGTGGAACTGAACACACACTTATGTGACAATTCAGGAGTTAAATTACCGAGTTCTTCATGCTAGTTTTTCAGCTTCCTCATTTGGTATTACTTTACCTGGCCTAGCACACACATTCTGGTCATTATTTTACAATGCAGTTCTTTTACTTTTGATGTCTTTCAGCAGACCAAAAACTCTAAATCTTATATAGTACTACCTATGAGCCAGTTACAAATACTATGTTTGTGGCACTGTCTATCTGTGGTTCACTGCTTTTAATTATCTAGAGAATAGCTTGTTTTATGGCATCCACCATGTGCTGCATGTGGAAAATGTAAATGCTCCACCAGCTTTATGTAAGTTGTTGTTCTGGAAGACGATGATAATCTAATCAACTCTCTCATTATCTTGAGTGTACAAAACATTCGTGGCCACGATAAATGTTGTTTGTCCACCACAGTCTTTAAGCATGTGCTGATGTGCTTTTTCTGATTCATCCGCTGTCCAATCTTGATATCTTTTATCTAGGCTGATTTCCACAGATCCCAACTAGCATTAGATGTTTATTCCACATAAAGAAATCCGAGATCTGATGGTGACAAATTATTTCAAAGGTGGATTTATAGCACCTATCCACCCATGACTGTTTCTTGAAGTGCTATTCAGACAATTTCCTGCTTAGCTTGTGTCTGTAAGGTTGTTGTGGAGTTAAAACATTTGAAATGAAAAGAGTAATGGCTCAATGATGGAATGCATGAACTTCACATTGTAAGACCCTAGAGAAGAATTATGCTTGTAAACTCTATTAATGTTGTGTTGCTAAAACCTGCAAAGTGTAATAGGAATTTTAATGGGGTCATTGCAGAACAACCCCTGACCTGCCTTTAACATTTATTTTATCTTTTCAATATTTTATAGCTGTGTAGCACTCACAATGATCACTGGAAGTATATAATCCAGGAAGGGGAAGAACAACTTTGGTATAGCATAAGCATAAATTTTATAGAGCTCTTCTTTCCTTCTGCAATTTTCAGCACATTGACATCTTTGGTAACTTTTGTTACTATGATGCTCATGTGGATGATAAAATGAAGTTGTCTGCCAAAGGATACCACCAGGTATTTCGATGTTTCTTCCAGACGAATAACAGAGCCCACAAATAATGGTGATTACTTCAGCAGGATTTAAAATTATTTCTGTGTCATTGAACAATTTAATCATTATTTAATAGAAGGTTGTATTTTGCTTTAAGTTTCAGCTTTATTAGAGCTTCCAAAGTTGGTAGAAAATGGATAGTATGCTTATATATCACACTCCTAGCTTGCTCCCAAGTAAACATTAGTCTTAACTTAAAAGTTAAAAAAATGTGTTAGTCAAGAAGTGGCATAACTTTATATTACTCCATGTATACCAAACAATACAGATACTTGGTACTTACATTGAAATATCATTTAACATAGACTGACTACATGTATAGCATTTTAAGAATAAAATACAGACATTTGTTGCAAACATTATTTCATAGAATCAAATACTTCCATACAGTAATAGTATTTAACAATGACATAATACATAAAAAAAAACCCTTCAACAAAGAAAATCAGTGGATAATAAAAGCAAACTCAACATGCATACATTTTCTGATAGATAGTTTAGGTAGTAACTGCCTATTAAAGAAACACTTGTCGAAAATATACAGGTGACAATAGAATCTACTTTTGCAGCTCAAGTGTATAGGATGAGCTTTGATATTCTTCTACCTTTCAAAATGTTATTTTTTATACTTGAGATGAATAATTAGATTATATTGCCACCAATATATTTCCTACAAGTTTCTTTAATATGCAGTTGCTTAAAAGTAACAGTTAAGACAGAAATCATAGAAATACTCTTTGTTTATAACTCGATAAAATTCTTTATTATGAAATTCTTAGTACAAAAATTAATCAACATGCAAGAAGAAAATTTACACAAAAAAGGTAAAACATAGAGAAACAACCATTACACCAATGTAAGCAGATAAATAAATGAACTCTATAACGATGGTAACTGATTGATTGTAATGCTTTAAACAAAATCAAAAACAGAAACTAAAAGGAACATTTTAATATGACATAAAAAAAAAAAATAAACATTTTAATACAAAAGTGGTGAACTAGTACAAAACCCTCAAACAATGATAGGTAAATTTAATCATCTTTACAAGAAAACAAAACTAAAACTAGAAATTAGCCAAGACCTTTTACTATTGATACCTATTAGTTAAATCCTTTTCTAAGGGACAAATTAAATGCAAAATGAAACTTTTTAAACACATAAATATCATGTTAATCAATCAACTAAACAGAAAAGATAAGAAAAATGAATTACCAATAAAATATAAATATTCACATAAATAAATAATTAAAAGAATAGATTTCCCACTTATTCAGACAAATAAACAAAAATAGTATTAGAAAAATAAAACAAAAGAAAACCTCCATCACCAAATTGAGGTGCAATTCATCTTTTCTTTCACTACTTCAGTAAAGTACTTAAGTCTATGTTATAAAGATCCAAAGGTCTTATAATAGGCAGCTCTAAAATTTTCTCAATTGCTGTCGCTTTGCCAGTATTTATAAATCAACCTTGTTAAACCACATTGCAACAGTCACTTCCAATAACTAGGGTAGCACTTTATGACACTTCCTGTAGTTTGTCAGATTCCTAGTCTGCAGTTAACAAAACTATTGTCACCTTTACTCTATAATCTATTGCAGTTTTGAAATTTGGAGGTTTAAACACACACACTAAGATAATGAAAACACCACAGACAAACTGAAAATGAAAGTCCTCAGAAAGGTTAAGATTTTGATATTAACAAGCAAAAGTAAAGATTGAAAACAAAGTTATATGAATTTCAATTGGTCAGAAGTTCAAACATGTGTGTAATTTGTAAAACTAACCAGTTACAAACATGCCCTGTTCTAAAAATTACCTTTCAGATACAGGATAATAAAACTATCACCTTGGTCACGAAACATATCTACGAGCTTTGTGTATTCTCATGCTTTATAACACCAGCAGAACATATATCCCTAACACCTGTGTATGAGTTAGCCCACCAGACTTTACAAGATCAGTACATATAGCTGTGTTGCTCACTGCTACCATTTGCATAGCAACATCTAACATAGTCTACCACATGAATAATGAATAATGCTCCAGGCTATAGTAGAAAAGAAATATGGTTGAAATTAAAGAAACTGGTTCATACACACAAAATTACTGAGTTTAATGGACACTAACACCTAGCATCTGATTGTGAGGATCTGTTATCATGCTTCATGATATTTCCCAGCTCAGAAAGGCTCATGACTGATTTACAGTCTTCACCATTTGGTACCTACCATTTCATCTGCGATTGAAACAGCTCTTGTTGGCAAACATTGTTCACCAATGGTACTTTTAGTCTTTCTTTTCCTCAGTTATACATTTTCTGGAAACACTACAAGTCTTGGTCACAAAAAATCGGGTTTTTGAAACTAGGTATTTTTACCCAATTAGCAACCCTTATAGAATTCACTATCACCAAAACTAATTTTATGTTCAATAACCAAAACTAGATACAAATAAATAGCTTAAGTATGGGCAATCTTGTGTCACCAGTTATAGCCAACATTTTAATGGCACATTAAATCTCAAGTGATCAATTCAGTATTACACCCACCACTATATTGGTACAGATATGTTGATGATACAATTGTTGGATTCATATCTACAGAACACACATTTAGTTTTTTCAATCATGTTAACTCAGTACACCACAACATTAAGTTCACCTGTGAACAGGAAAAAACTAACCAAATAGCATTTCTTAACCTCAAAATCACGAGAACTGATACACAATTAAAAACAGAAATCCATAGAGAAAAATCACCCATACTCGATTACACATTCCCTGGGAGTCAGCACATGAAATAAAAATAAAAACACACATATGAAGAAACCAAATAAACACAGCCACAAAACTATGCTCACCCAATAAAATTAACGATGAAATCAACAAAAATAAAACAACACTTTTCGAATATTAACAATATTAACATAAAAAAAAACATGGAAAAAATTATATGCACACACATAAACCAACAACAAACAAACAAAAATAAATCTCAAGATACAACAAATTACAAATCTTATACTGCTACATACCATATCTTCCCGACAGCAGTAAAAAAATAACCAACATTTGGCAAAAACTTGTAACAAAACACAACATTCCAGTAAACAAATTTATTCAAAAACCAGGTACAAAACTAAAGTCCATACTATATAAAAACTATACTGACAAACAACAACACCAACATAATTTATAAAATACAATGCAGCAACTGCCATGACTTCTATACTGGAGAAACAAACAGGAAAATGGAAACTAGTTTAAAAAACAAACAAACAAAAAAAAAAAAACAACAACTTTACACGTTTTTGAACACTGCAAATCAAACAAACAAAACAACTACAGAATACACCCAGATACTAAATAGGGAAACAAATATAAACAAATGCAAAATCAAAGAATCCCTACTTACACAGCAAGTAAAACCAAAATTAAACCAATATCAACAAAAGTGTTAATACCCATACCAGCCATTCTGAGATACAAGGTTAAAAATACTTTTCATCATCTAAATTTTTTTAATTTCATTTGCATAGCTTATGAAAACTCTTATATATTTTATACTTTATACTATATTTTATCTGTTATTTATTCTATCCTAATTTCATACGAACTTGGTCAATTACGTGGACCTTATAACTACCTTAAAAGATAAATAAATAAAACTAAATTACCCCTTTTTTTCTTCTAGAATGAGTACAGATTGTAACCACAAACTAACTACAATTATTTATCCAAATCAGCTTAAGGTTTAGCAGTTTATATCTGTTTCTAGTTAGTTATATTGCTCTTTGAACTATGTCCTGTCATACAAGATGCAAGTCACTTGGTAAGTAACCCTACTTCATGTTACTAGAGAAGGTAAATTAAAAGAGTATTTATTAAAATTTAAAAAAAGATAATGAATATTATAAAATAAGATAAACTAGCCCTCACATTCTGGTATCATGTAAAGAAATCCTAAAGTTCTTAGAAATGGATGTCCTTTTTGACTGACAGCATCTGCTTGAGACACATGCAATCATGAAATAAAAAAAAATTAATAATGGTTTGTATTATGCTAAAGAATCTATTTATACCAACACACTATTAAATGAGATAACAAATGTATGTACTTAACATTTGTATCAAAATGACACTAATAAAATGAGATTCACAAAGCAAATGTTTCAGAAATTCACCAAAGAATACCCTTATCTTTTTGAGTTATGGAATCTAAATTAACCCATCAACCAGTAATTTGTTTACTACCATAAAAAATTTTTTGCTCAAAAATTGTCCTTTTCAATATCAACAAGAATATTACAAAAGATATGTTTATGATACCCCAATTATTTCCAGAGAACCAAACTTAAGGTAGTTTTCAAACTACCTTAACAGCAACACCAACTTCCATTCTCAAGCCTCTTTATTCATAATAAATATAGTAAATTTGTATAAAAAAGCTTTCTCTAGTTTGTACTTTCACTTTAACAGCTCTCCCAAACAAATCCCACACATGCTGGATTGAATTTAGGTTCAGTGGCTTGGTAGGTCAATCTTTCATCTTGAGAAGAATTGTTTCGTGATACTAGCTTATGAAGATAGGCATTATCCAACTGATACATAAACTCATCTCTGACAGTACCAGTAAAAGGGTAAACAATGGTTATGTAGATCTCATCTACATAATATCTTGCTGTCAGTGATCCTCTATCCACCACATAAAGGTTTGTAAGCTCCTTCACACAGATGCTACCCTAGTTGACTGAGCCATCCCTAAAGGCACTGTGATGGACAATGTTACAGATCATATATTGCTTTCTTTCGTGTTTCCAGACTTTTACATATTGGTCAATTTAAGACACACACATCTTACTCTTATTTGTGAAAAATACAAGGGTCCACTGCTGGAGGGTCAAAGTGACATTTTTCTATGCAAATGCCAGTTGAGTTGTTTGGTGCCTTGGGGTAAGTTCAGGGGTTCTAAGTGGTATCCTAAACCTAAAACCAGTCTCACAGAGCCTGTTTCTGAGGCTCCTAGCCTGTGCTGTGGTTTCTCAATTCCACAGATATCAGTCATAAGTAGCCCTTAAGTAATCCTGGCCTCCTTGTGTACTCTTCTGTGGCCTAATATCTGCACCACAGTTTACTGACAACTGATTATGACATCTCAATCTGGGTGTACCATTCAGCAGCAGTGTGACAACTGGGTAAACTTGTACAGTTAATTGGTTTCTAACAACATGCACACTCTTTGAAAAAGTGAACACCAGCAAAATTAATCCATAAATTTACCATAATCTCAACAGTAAACAACTTTCCTAATCAATTAAAACTAGCCATTTGCTTTGCAGAATTTGGGTCTTTTCTTATAAAAGCCTATCACACAAGAACTCATTGGGATACAAACCTGCAGATCCCAAATACAATTAGTGTAACCCTCTACAATTAGTATGCTAAATTTGAAAAAAAAAATGATAACCTAAAGAAAATATAAAATTTAAACAGTTCTCAATATTCTTTACTTTTTGCGAGCACTACAATTATGTGTCATTGATTTGTAAGAAAAATGTAATTAAAATACTGGTTACTGGGCACATAAATTAAACAGTTAATATGAATTTTTTTTCACACACAAAAAGATAATATTAAGAGATTTTTACTCAAAATTCATTAATAGGCATCATAAAACTAGTTATTCAAACTACTTAAATAATACAGCTTCTCTCTGCACAACCTGACTAGAATGTAGTTTTAAAAATAATTTCTTTAGTCGTACAATATACTGGGTAAGGTTGGTTGGTTGATTTAGTGTTTTATGGCACAAAGCAGCTAGGCTACTAGGTTCAAGAGTGTGGGATATCTAGAGAAATGTCCCAGGTCCGTTTTTGAGCTCTCCATGCCATGTGGCACACAGGATTCCACCACGAACGAGGATATAGTGGAAAACATGTAGAAACAGAACTTCTAACACTGGTACTAGGTTGACACTAAGCCAAGTGGACCAGCCGATTGACCCAAGGAATCAAAGCCAAAATGGTGTGTTCAGGTTGGGCCTCTCAACCACCAGGATCCTCTCCTCCCCTTCACGGGTCACCATACACGGCAAACACGTAGGTGGATGTTTAGATCCTATTGGAGGTAAAAACTAAAAGAACAGAACCGTCCCTGGGAGGTCCCCTCATCACGTACAGGAATCCACACAGAGGGATATTGGTTAAGAGGCTATGTGGATTTGAAATTAGTTATGTAAGCTGCCATCTGCCATTGAGCATACCCTCATTCTCAAGAATGCCTGCAGAGTACAGTATTTTTCAAGGCGTAAGGATTGTATACCTACCTTAAAAACTTCTAACAAGGTATATGGATATAAATGTTCTAAATGTGTTTTTAGATTATATTAGCTCCACTACTACATATGAAAACATGGTAATTTAAAATATTTATCTTTCTCAAATATCAAGAAAAATATGCTGAATGAACGTGTAAATAGAAGACAATTTAAAATCCTCACTAGGACAAACAATAAACAGGAACTGTGAATAATGAAAAGTCTATTAAATACACTTGAATCAAAGTTGAATCAGTAAAACAGTTATTTTATGGTTATACATATGCTACCTTGATTGAGCTGAAAATAGACTTAAAACTGGATATAATGCACAAGATAATAAAACTAAAAGTCCAAATCATAAGATAAAGATGTATAAAATAGAACCTTCTAATCAAAAATAAGAAAATTCTAAGATGCAAGGAAATATTTTTCTTTTCTTCAAAACAGTGTCTCAAAATAAAACTTCTGAACATGAAAGAAATGCTAAACCAGATACCATATGTATTATGTAAGCAGAAAATATATGTTGTTCAGAAAGTCTGTGGAAACTCTTAAATGTGGTTAAGTACTTGCACAGTGAGAAGGAAAAAAGTTAGGATCCTGACACCTCTTCAGTCCAGATAGACTTAATTGCTTTTGTCAGAGTATTATTCACAAACAATTAAAGGTCACTGGATTGATGTGATGTACAGCAATACTATAGCTATAAATGATGAACAAAAACCAGGTAATTTATTCTCACTTGGTATGCAGGAAAGCCAATGGTTTGTCTCGAGGCTGGCATAGATAAATACTGTTGTGGGGGTTACCAGGCTGTGGCAAAAGCATAGTTTGCAGTAAGAGGGAGGTGATACACTTGACAGCTAAGCAACTAGTATGAATTCGTTCTTGCTCCTCCTACATCAAATTGAAAATCAAAATCTTAGTGTGTTAATTACACATTCATTCTCCCATATTTCTTCTTTCAAAAATCAAACTTCAAACTGCTAGTTTCAAAGAGTTAGATACAAAAGTATTAATGTTTCTAAAATGTCAAAATCATGCACATTAAAATATTTTAATTTATAATTGCCTCTTAAAATGTCAAAATCATGCACACTAAGGTATTCTCAAAAGTTAAAAACAAAATCACTTTTTAATGTAATTTGATGAAAAACAAATGGATCATTTTTGTCAAAAGAAATTTAATAAGCTGATGAGTTTTTGGAGTAAAGCTAGGATTACGAAAAAAATTACATTACTGACAGGCTTTTCTTACAGTATAAACTTATAAAATAAATTATTGAATTTTCAATTCCTTATTTAAAATAAACATTTTTGTTTGTGTAAGAAACTTATTTGCTTTCTTATGTTAAAGTCTTTATTTTTTTACAAACTTTAGGTTGCTTTATCAAAGCCTTCAATCCAAGTAAAATTCGAAAGTTTGAATCAAGTTTGTATTAAATACGAGTTTTCAAAACATCCTCAACATGTTTTGACCATTTCATGATGGGTCATAAAGGCACGTCATCACGTTTGTTGACTTGCCTTCAAATTTTACTGACCTACTATTTTATGAATTTACGTCAGTAAGTTGGTTATCAAATTATAGATTATAATTCAAAATTTAATATTATATGAGAGCTAATTTCTTAATTTAAAAGTAACTGTTAAAAGAACATACTTGAATATAGATTTTTTGAGTCATGTGGTATGTTGGATGCAGCACTGATTAAAATTAGATTTTTATGATGTCAAAATACTTGGTCCATAGTTACAGATGAATAAGAAACTTAAATTACCAATATTATAAAATCAGAATCTAAAATATGAACCTCATATCTTTTTACTTTGATAAATATGGCTTATGTACCAAATCAAACACGTTGGCTACATTCACCTCTTTCAAAAATATTTATGATGGTTATGAGGTCAGTCAAACTGACAGACTCCACAGTTAAGGTAGAGAAAAAACAGACAAAATATATATTCTTACTGAAAGCAAGTGTTTGATATTTATTTAGGAGGTTTTAGAGATTACACAAATAATACTTGAGATTTTGGAGATGAAGGATATTTTTTTTAATAACAACATGAAATTACTTCGCACTTGGACTAATAATGAAACAGACTCAATATTTTCACAAATAAATCTTTAGTAAAAATGCCACAATAAAAAATTTGATTTTCTGTGTACAAAAAACTTTACTAAAAATATACCAAATTTTGTAAAGATATACATGATACAAATCCTTAACGTGTGTAAATGTCAATACATGCTTGTGTATATTATACTGAGCCATTGCAACAAGGTTAATATATATTTTAATTATCAGTACCTCTGGGGTTTCTATTTCTCCTACTGGAGTTGCACTTAAAACACCAAGAAGAGCCATCCAAGTTTCCTCAAATTGCTGTCTGGAGGTCCAGCCTGTGAGTCAGAGCATTTGACATTACAAAATGTTCCTTTATATAAAATAATATACAGGGTAACTAAATATGTTATATGAAATTAATAAAAATATAATTCCAAACAAATGTTCTATAGAAACATCCTGGATCATCTAATTCTTCAAAGTTTTAACAGTAATAATAGACTGACTAAAGTGTTCTGTTTCAAATGAGCACAAACAGTCTCATTTACTTTTGATTTATGGATTATTTTCCCAACTGTCATTATTAAATTGAGGCCTAGAGATTATACCTTGCAATATGAAACAAATATTTAAAAAAGATTAATTGCTTCATCTGGTCTTCACCCTTTTCTGTTTATTTAGTATTCTACCTTGTATCTTTCAGAGCCATGATACTCTAAGTAGAAAACAGTTTTTTTTTTATTTATATGAAATACAGTATCCCTGGTGGATATGACCCCACCCAATAACAATTTCCTTTTAAACACAACTTTTTTTTCTGCACATGGAACAATTTTATTTTGATCTGACCTCCCACAAATGACTTCCTGATAGATGTGACATATGACCATGATTTTGGGGTGTAAGGTTGAATAATATCTCTGTAACAACTTTTCTTCAGATTAATAACGTTTTTTATGTAAACACATGAATACAGTATACAGAGTATGGAACAAAGAGGTCACATGACTGGAGAATGTTTCACAGCTTAGTATATGAATCTTGGTACTCTGGGGTGTTTAAGTCAAACTTCTTGGTGCAGACATATAGGAATTTTGGTTTAAAAATTTTCAAGTTCTAAAAGCTATTCAAGGGAAGTCAGATACTGTTGTTCATCTTCCTTCCATTCACAGAATTAAGGTTTATTTCTGAAGTGAATGCGATAGATTTTGAACTAGTGGCCAAGATGTTAAGTAACTTGATTAGAGTACACTAGCAGTCTGTGAAAATTTTGTAATTTGTTGAGTGACAGACTCAATCTGTGCAGTAATAATAGCTATTGAAATGTCTTAAGGCGCCTGGAAAAGCTGTGAATGTTTCAAACTAAGAACAAGAAGTAATTGTGAAGAAGAAGGCTTGAAGTGTTAATAAAGCAATGTGAAATGGGCATTGATAAAGATAAGCTGTGACAAAAGCAGCAAAATAAACAAAACACTGAAATTAGAGACTTTTTAGTCAATTTGAAATTGTTTTAATGCAACATATTACAGTTTGTGTAATATTTGTATTCAGAGAGGCTCACCTTATTAGGTATTAACTAGAGTCTAGTAATAATTTAGTTCAGATATTTAATTCTAATTTTTCTTTACTGGTTCTTTTAAAATCTCAGAATAGTCCCTTTTCAGAGCTGGGAAAATTTTGATTTGTTCAATTAATATAATAGTTTCCCATGTTTTGTTTATTGTTTTTTTAAACTAAAGCATTTTGCATAAACACAGTGGATTTTTTGAGTTGCATTGGTGGTAAATATGGGATGCTTTTTTATTATGTTTGGTAAATCTGGTTTCCAATTTTCTTTCATTTCTGCTGTAGAATTCTGGACATTTATTGCTTGTTATTTCATAAATTGTTACCAAAATTATGCACTGGAGACTAATAAACAGAGCACATCTTTAGATAATAACTGCCAGACACATGAATGTTCAGAGTGACTTCATTACATGTTCAAAATAAAGATGGATGATTTTTTATGAAATAAATTTTGTGTCACTTTGTAATATATTTTATATCTATGCAATGACAAAGTAATATTTATTAAATATGCATGATCAAGGAACAAATCATCTTATATAAATCAAAGCAAATCAATTACTGAAGTGTTACCAATCAGAGCTATTATTATACAGTGTACCAATGTGATAGGTTATCTAACTACAGTGGAGCGCCATTAAGCCGTGGACCAGTAAACGGCGAAATCGCTCAAGCCGCTGTAGAAAGTCTTGTGAGCGATGCGAGCGAGGATTATTGAGGCTCACCGCTAATTTAAGAATGTGTAAAAACGCGGCTTACAAATTTAATCCTGGTTTTATAACTTCCAAGGGGATATTTAAAAAGAATTTGCTTTAATTTGGGAAATAAATAAAATATATTACAATAGAAACCGACCTTTAATCTGCCTGATGCGCTCTCTATGTCAGCTTTATGGAGGCCGCCATTGTTACCGAATCACACCTCTCCATATATTAAAGTTAATCCGCGGTAAATCCATGAAAAAAGTGATCAATAATCAAAGTATTATTTTTAATTCGATAATCCGATATAATGATCACGCAATGGCCCGGATGAGGCTCCTCGGCGGAGCTGTTGGTGACTTCGGCTTTTCAGTTACAAAGGTTTAAGCTGCGGACCACTTAAGCCACGGTTAAGCAGGTTGACCCCCCAAATACTTAACGGCGCTCCACTGTACCTATACAATATATAAATGATTATGCTCATCCCCTGGAAACAAGGTACAGCTTGAATTTGGTTGTTCATTATCTGGTTATTGATTCTTTGAGTAATTAACCAAATGATACTTTTTTATCATGGCATATAGGTAGGTTGTATTTAAGAGGGGCTACTGTATTATGAAAGTTCTATCAAGTCACAACTTATTGTTAATGCACCATCGACTTATCAAATTATATACTCTAAGTATGCTTGATCAGTAAATCTATTCATATAATCAGAATTTAAAAATAATACCAAACTGAACCAATTAAAAATGGACTGACCAGATCAACAAATACTTCCATTGTTTCAAATAATGTTTCTATACATTAAGAAAATCACATTATTTGACATGAAGCAATAATGGATTTAGTAAATAACTGTAGTTTTTCAATAACAGTAGTTAAAGTAATGTCAGAAAAAATAGAGCAACACTCCTAAAACTTGTGTTGTTGTATTTTTTTTGTAATGTTACAGAAGCCAGTATCACATGGCATACTTATCAAAAACAGAATCCTCAAATTTAATAGACTTCAAAAATGGCCACAAACATTAATTACATTGGTTTTTACACATCTAAAGAAAAACTATCCTCTCTGAATTAAATACAATTCCATAGCTTCTAAAGTAATAACTAACTGAGTAGATGAGTTATATATTTGCAAGATATTAAAAATGTTTTGACATGAAATATGCTTAAATTATAACATACCACTATAATACTACTGCAGTAAAAACAAAAAAAGATTGTATGTAGTACATTGTTAATGTGTTGCAAAATGCTTTCTGGAAACAAAAGACAGTTCAATCTGTAAATTAAGAAAGAATGATTAGTAGAATTAAACAAGACTAATAAATAATAATAAAATACGTTTTGGAGAATACTAAACTAAATAACATAAGAGATTACTATGACAATAACAGAATGAGTACTCAGACAGTAAACCATTAATTTTCAATAGCATATTCGTTGGACACAATGCAAAAATAGCATCACAGCAATGAATAATTATGCGATGTAAGAACAATATATGTGTGTAGTAAAATGTGCTATTGAAATATTCTGTATTAACCCTTTCATGACAGATCACGGGTTAAAAGCCATATAATTGTGTTTGATGGTTTACATTCAAAATTTTATTGAACTACTATTCTATGAATTTATGCCAGCAAGTTTGGAATTAAATTGTAGATTATAATTCAAACTTTAATGTTATATGAATTAATTTCTTAATTTAAAAGTAAATATTAAAAGAACACATTCAAATATAGATTTTAGTGAATCACGTGGTATATTGAATGCAGCACGAGTTAAAATTAGAGGTTTGTGATGTCAAAGTAACTAAGTCTATAGTTTTGTACAAATTAGTAACTCAAATTACTAATATCATTGAGCTAGAACATAAAATAATAACTTTATGTCTTTTATTTTGCTGAGATATGGTTTATCTACTGAATCAAACACAGTGGCCCCATTCTCCTCTTTATATTTTTGGAAATGGTTTTGTTTTCACACTTACTTCAATATATAACATGTAAATGACCAGTCAACAGCTTATAATGTCCCCAGAGTGGTTTTCTCAGCCATTTTAATTTGTGAAAAGTCTACCATGTTCTTTCAATCCAAGATTTAAATGAGGTAGGTTGTGATTTCAGTCTGTTCAAAGTTTCATATTTTTTAATATCTTAATACATTTTAGTTACTAAGCTTAATAATTTAGAGTGGAATTCTGAGGTATCAGTATAGTTATTTATTATTATTTTTTGGTTATTCAACTATATATATAAAACCTAAAAAAATGTTTGCTTGATAAACATGAACAAATTTAAGTCTAAGCAACCTATGTCCAGCAGCAATAGAGTTCAAAAGTTGTAACTTTTTTATTTGAATGAAAATAAGTTTCATAACTTATTTCTAAATGGTAATAATCTATATATGTATATAATGTATAATAATTGAAATGTGACTATAAATTATAAAATATTAGTCCACTAAAACACAGCCAAGACACGGAAGACTAATGGTTACTTTTATATTGCTGGATATACAACATGAGTGTATGTGCACCACATCAATTATGTAACATTAGCTATGCATGACTGGAAAGTGAATATAGAAAAAAAATGATAAATATATCTATATATGTATTCATAGTGAAAATAAATACGTGTCAATGAAGTAAAATCACAAAGAAGGACTGCTTTAGAAACAGGAAATCCAAACCTCTGACTAATTATATTAATTTGTTATAAGTCAAAAAACAAGCCAAAACTAAAACAAATTAAACAAAAAATGCTGCATCAACTGAAAAGATCCCAGGGTACAAGTTACGATGTGGGATTATAAAATGTACCTTAGGTTTTGGAGGTGACTGAAGAAATAGGACCCACAGCGCAGTGGGAATACACCATCTATCAGTCTCAACCTCCATTTGCCAGTCTCACATAAGAAATAAAGAGTAGCAATAGATACAGAATTAGAAACAAATTAGGAGAGCGAGAGGTGGATGCTCAAGCCCACAACGTCCCACATCTAAATCACCCTTCATTGCCTGCAGACAGTTGTGGGAATGTGACTATTCTCAAGTAAAGAATTAATTGAAATTACAAAAAAGCAAAAAAACAAGGAAATCAGGTACTACCATTTGGAGGTAAGTAAGATGAAAACGTACCTCTTGATATTAGCATTCCAGCCCTCAATATGGTAGAAGCACACCAACTAAAAGCACAGCAAATTAACTATACCAGCAAGAAGTATCCCATCCAGCTGTCCAAACAAACTAGTATAGCTCCCAACCACCACCCATTCACCAAGTCTACTGTGACTATTATGCTCTAAACAAGCCTTTATATGCGGCAAGGTGTACATCCACATAAAGCGGTGCCAAGCTGTCAAATAACCTTATTTGTAACTAAAAATAGTTAGTAGAAATTTTCAGTAAAATTTCTCTAATTTTTTATTTTTTTATATTTATTTAATACATTCTGTAAAAAATGCAAGAATGTATTAAATAAATATAAAGCAATAAAAAATTAGAAAACTTTTTATTTAAAATTTCTAATAACTATTTATAGTTATGAATAAGGTCATTTAACAACTTTTCAGTTAATACAGTGATTTTTGCTTCATTTGTTTTTGTTTTAGCTTGTTTTTTGAGTTATAACACTAATGAGGTTGGTCAAGTTACAAACCCCACATATTTAGAGCACAGAAAATAACATAAAATGTAAATTATTATTGAAAATAAACATTAGAAATTTATTTAGAAGGTTTTAGAGAATGCTCAAATAATATTTGGAATTATTGGGATGAAAAATAGTTTTATTAATCATAACATGAAATCACTTGAAACTCTGATTAGTAAAGAAACACTATAATTTCACAAACAAATCTTTAGTAAAAATATTCCATTACGAAATCTGATTTTTTTGTATACAAAACACTTGTACTCTTTGCTAAAAGCCTAACACATTTTGTGATGATATGCATTTTGTATCAAAAGTTATTGGGCAAATACTTAATGCCTACAAATGTGTAGATGAACTCGTATATATTATACCAAGCCCATAGCAAAAGGATTAAACATAATGTTACACAATTACTAAAGTAATTACAGAGAAACTAATTTAATTAACTCCAGTGAAAATAAACCAAACTGTTCTCTCAAATTATTCCAAATTAAATACTAATAATAAATGAACTACAACAGAAATAAAAGTTTAACTAACAGCATCAAGGCTGTTATAAAATAACAGAATAAGTAGGGAAATACATGTAATGTATGACTAAACAATAGATCTATTGCAGAAATAACAGTATAAGCATGAGCAACAGAACTAACAAATGTAGAACAAGTACAGAAATATGGTATGACTACATTGACAACCGAATTACTACAGAAATAACAGTATGATCAACAACAGCAGAACTATTACAAAAATAATGGAATGGCTAACTGAATGGCACACAACTAATAATACTCTAAATGACATATCACTAAAAATATAAGTCATAATCATTACAAAGAAAAAACTGTATACACCAGTAATGCACTTGTTTATGTGTCAATAAAAATTAACATTAAAAGTGTATTCACCTTATCCTATTACTGTACTGTACAAATTAGAGAAAAGCCTGGTAATATTAAATTCATGAAATGGAAATATAACAGATAAAACATATGAAATTTGATAACGTTCTTTCTTTTTTCCACACGAACACAAATACTACAATAATAAAAATAACTATACAAGTTATATATTGGTAATGTAATAATAAGCTAGTTGGATTACAGGTAACAGTTAGCCTACTATAAATTATCTATAGTTTGATTAGTCCCTATACGGATTAAGAAAACAGAAGAAAAGTTAGTTAATCTGATGTCAGGAATATGCTGACTTATCAAGTCATGACAGATTAGCTACACTAACAAGACACCACTAATCCATATTACCCAGAATATTAATACGATATATGTACTGTTGAAGAACATCTCTCTCTTGGAGATATTCGCCAGGTGGAGGAGGAACTTGTGTTTTCATTTCTCCTCCAAGCTCAGGTGACCAGCCAAGCTCCCACAACACAGGAGGTGTTCTGGAAAAGCCATTGACTAGAGGAAGTCTTCCTAAGCCTAAAAAGAGAAAACCATAAATATTGAAAATGATGCACAGTTAAGTTAACAAACATGGCAAAACTGTTTCCCATTACATATTGCGGACAAATGTTTTTAAAAGTAAAAAACACAACAACAACAAAACAAAAAACAAACAATAAAAATAATAAAAAACAAATGTTTCTGTAGAAATAACACATGTAAATTTGATATAAGTTCTTTAAACATAGTTTCTCCTTGCAACCTTACCGATTTTTTTTAATGATATATTTACTTGCATCAGATTTGAAATTAAGACCTATCACATGTCATGCAAGTATTCTACCAAATGGAATGAAATAGTTAACCCACTAGAAATAGTTAAAGGGGCATTTTTTAACAACTCAAACCAGGCCTGTTCTAAAGTCTAACCGTAAGGTTGCAAGATAGTCTCACCTTGGAGTTCCCGATGTTGATTTTTTTTGTTTTGGTTTTTTCAATACAAATTTCCTGGCTTTGAACTTGAAAATGATACCTGTCACATGTAATCTGATTGATTGATTTAGTGTTTTATGGCACAAAGCAGCAAGGCTATCTGCGCCAGACATTCGGTAAAAATGTAAAAAAAAATAAAAAAAATAAATAAATGTAGTAATAGACATAAATGGAAATGAAGGTAAAACAAAAAAGTATAAAACCAATGTTGACACCTAGTCTACAATGTTAAGA
Organism: Tachypleus tridentatus; assembly: GCF_004210375.1. Lineage (NCBI taxonomy): Eukaryota > Metazoa > Arthropoda > Merostomata > Xiphosura > Limulidae > Tachypleus > Tachypleus tridentatus. The sequence continues at coordinate 10,124,046 of NC_134829.1, read as the reverse complement.
TAGAAGGCAGAGTATAAGAAGTTGTAAGGCATTTACTCTAGCAAAAAGGTAATGATCATAACCCACCAGGAAGACTAACAGGTAAGTTCAAGAACCACCGTCAGTCACCTGAAGTTGGTTTTTCCAGTCCTGGTTCTGGGTTATGTGTCATAGCAACCAGTATCAAAATGTAATAGAATAGAAGTTTTAAAAGATACATAGCAAACTTGTAACAATGAGTAGCCAAATGTCCAGTAAAAAGATAAAGTCAAGTAAATGGAGTAAAATTTGTAAAAGTAAATGAAGGTAAAAACAAAACAGCAATTAAAACAGAAAATGGTGTAAAAACCAATGGTGACATCCAGTCTTCAAAGTTGTAAAATATTTACTCTAGCAAAATGGTAATGATCATAACCTGCCAGGAAGACTAACAGGTAAGTTCAAGAACCACCGTCGATCACCTGAAGTTGGCCTTTCCAGTCCTGGTTCCGGGTTATGTGTCATAGCAGCTATTATCAAAATGTAAAAGAATAAAAGTTTTAAAAGACACTCCGCAAAATCGTAATAATGAGTAGCCAAATGTCCAGTAAAAAGATAAAAGTCAAGTAAATGGAGTAAAATTTGTAAAAGTAATTGAAGATAAAAGCAAAACGGCAATTAAAACAGAAAATGGCGTAAAAACCAATGTTGACATCCAGTCAACAAAGTTGTAAAGAACTACCTGTAGCAGAATGGTAATGATCATAACCCGCCAGGAAGACTAACAGGTAAGTATAAAAACCACCGTCAGTCACCTGAAGTTGGTCTTTCCAGTCCTGGTTCCAGGTTATGAGTCAATATGGCCAGTACTAAAACGTTAAGTAGTAAAAGTGTGAAATGATATGCAGCAAAAGTATAATAACAACTTTGCCAGGATGACTAACGAGTAGTTCAAACGGATAGTTCAAACAGTAGCGTTAGTCACCTGAAGTTGGCCTTTCCAGTCCTGGTGTCGAGTTATTTAATGTTCTGGCCATTGTCCAATGTCAAATTGAAGGAGAGTGATTAAAACTGTAAAAAAGGAACCACAATTAAAAGGTGTAATGAATAAATATGCAACACTTAAATGAGATTAAAAGATTAATGGCCATTAAAAATTAAAAACATTATCAAGGTGGACAGAGTCACCATCACCACTAACTCTGTCCAATGTTACAGACTGACCCTGGGAAAAAATATGTTTAAAATATTGCCGTTGTTGAGAATTGTAACGATGGCAAGAAAGTAAAACGTGGCTGATAGTGATTTGAGTGTTACACAAACTACACATTGGTGCATCAGTTCCAGATAAAAGAAAATGATGAGTTAAAAAACTGTGGCCAATGCGTAGCCTTGTGAGAACAACTTCCTCCTTCCGAACTTTACGGAAGCTAGATGGCCAAAGTCCAATTTTGTGTTTGATTTGAAAAAGTTTGTTGTCACGTTGCTCACTCCAAGTGGACTGCCAGCTGGCACGGAGCCGAGCCTTGAAGACAACACCATAGTCCATGTACGGAATAGGCATAAAAGTGATGGTGCTGAAGCAGACATATTTAGCTGCCATGTCTGCAAGCTCGTTCTCGCGAATACTAACATGGCCTGGTATCCAGAAAAACTGGATTGAAGTAGCTGCTAATGAGAAATGGGCCAGTCGGTTTCGATTATATCAGCGAGAATAGAATGTGAGCTAACGTGTAGCGATTCCAAGGCAAGTATAGAACTAAGCAAATCAGTATAAATAGTGCAGTTGGAGTACTGCTCAGCTGCAATATGATCCAGGGCAAGAGATATGGCATACAGTTCAGCAGTGAACACAGAAGCTGTAGAAGGGATTCTGCGCGCTACTACTGACCCATAGCAAACCATAGCAGAGCCCAATGAATTATCTGATTTGGAACCATCTGTATAAATGGGAACTGAATGATTGTTTGAAAGATATTCATTGAATAAAAGACAGTACTTCCAATCTGGAGTATCTGCCTTATTTAGGTGACTGAAAGAAAGGTCACATTTGGGGGCTGTAATAAGCCATGGTGAGATGGGCAAACCTGTGGAATCTGCAATGTTATCCAAGGACAGACCCAATTCATCCAATTGCGCCTGGATGCGAAGGCCAAACAGAGCAATGACAGATCGTCTGTTCTGAAAAAAGTACTGCCCACCGAGGAAGGAAAACACATTTCCAGGTGGGATGCTTTGGTAAGAAATGAAGTTTCGAAGTATATTGTAAAGATAGTTGCAAACGGCGAAGGTGTAGAGAAGGTTCATGAGATTCAATGTATATGCTTTGAACTGGAGAGGTACGGAAAGCCCCAGTGCAGAGTCGAAGTCCTTGGTGATGAATGGGGTCCAGCATGTTTAAGGCCAAGGGTCTGGCAGAGCCATAGACCATTGATCCATAATCGAGTTTCGATCTAATAAGAGCACGATATACCTTTAACATTGAACAGCGATCTGCCCCCCAACTGGTAGAAGAGAGAACACGGAGGATGTTCAGTGCTCTTGTGCATTTTACCCGAAGCTGCTTTAAGTGTGGTATAAAGGTCAGTTTACGATCAAAGATAAGCCCCAAGAACTTGGTCTTCGGGACCACTGGCAGCAAAACTTCACCGATATGAAGTTCAGGATCAGGGTGAATACCCCGTTGACGGCAAAAGTGAATGCATACAGTTTTGGAGAGAGAGAAATTAAAGCCGTTCGACTGAGTCCACTTTCATATACAATTGAGGGCGGTTTGTAGTTGCCGCTCAATATATCTCATGTTTGACGACTGACATGAGATGTGAATGTCGTCGACATACAGCCCATTCGCAACAGTGAGAGGGAGTTGTTCAGTGATGGCATTTATCTTTATACTGAAGAGTGTAACACTCAATACACAGCCTTGAGGGACTCCAAGTTCCTGTACAAAAGAACGGGAAAGTGTTGAACCCACATGAGCTTGGAATCTCTTGTCTATTAAAAATTTTTTAATAAACATGGGTAGATGGCCACGTAACCCATATGTATGGAGGTCTCGCAAAACGCCATACCTCCATGTTGTGTCGTAAGCCTTCTCTATGTCAAGAATATTGGTACAAGATGTTGGCGGTTGAGAAAGGCTTCTCTGATAGATGTCTCAAGACGAATTAGGTGGTCTGTGGTAGAGTGCCGTCGACGGAACCCACACTGGGTGGGCGAGAGGAGGTTGTTTGATTCAAGGAACCAAACAAGACGAGCATTAACCATCCTTTCTAATGTCTTACAGAGACAGCTCGACAAAGCAATTGGACGGTAGTTTGAAGGAATCTTGGGATCTTTCCCTGGCTTAGAGAAAGGTAAAATAATAGCCTGGCGCCAGGCATCAGGAAAAACATTCTCCTGCCAGATCCGGTTGAAAACAATCAGAAGGACATCAAGAGAAGTAGGAGATGGATGGTGCAGCATGTCATAATGAATATCATCAGGTCCAACAGACGTACTGGCATGACGTACCGATGAAGGGCCATTTTTAGTTCCACCAGGGTAAAGGGACAATTATAGTCAAAGAAACAGTCAGTTCGAAAGGAAAGAGGTGATCGCTCTGCCCGAGTCTTGATGGCCAGGAAGGTGGAGGAACAAGCAGAAGTGCTAGATACCCGGCAAAAGCTTTCACCTAGAGTGTTAGCGATGTTCCGAACATCAGTCACCTCCTGACCATCAGAGAGTAAGATAGAATTGTAGTGTCCATTGACCTTTTGAATCCTGTCCCATATGATCTTGGAACTGGTGGTAGAAGATATGCTGGTTGTGAACTTAATCCAAGATTCCTTCTGGCTTTGACATCTTACCCAACTAGCATGTGCACGGGCCCGTTGGAAAGCAACCCGGTTTGAAAGTGTGGGATATCTACGAAAAGTATCCCAGGCCCGCTTTTGAGCCTTCCGTGCTAAGTGGCAAGCAGGATTCCACCACGAACGAGGATATCGTGGAAAACGTGTCGAGGTTTTAGGAATACATGGAGCAGCTTCATGTGTAATACAGTCAGTTACCGCTGCTACACAGTCATCTATTGATGGCTGATTTACGATGGCAGGATCAAGTTCTGCGAGAGCAGTAAAAGTGGACCAGTCTGCCTGACCCAACTTCCACCGGGGCACGTGGGTAGGGTGGCATCGACCACGGCCAGTCTCTCTCAAAAGGATCGGAAAATGATCACTGCCTAGTGGATTACTGTCAACCCTCCATGAAAAATGGGAGAATAATGAAGGGGAGCAAACTGAGAGATCAATAGCGGTAAACGACTGACTAGGTGCATGAAAGTAAGTGGAAAAACCAGTATTGAAAAGAGAAAGATTGTGATCAGAGAGCATCCGCTCTACAGATCGGCCCCTCCCATCAATAATAGCACTTCCCCAGAGGGGATGATGTCCATTAAAATCCCCTAGGATTAGAAATGGAGATGGCAATTGTTCAACGAGAGCATCAAGATCTGATTGATCATATGTCTCTTCAGGGGACAGGTACAGAGAACAAACAGTGATGGTATGACCCAAGGAAACACGGATGGCTACAGCCTCCAAGGGTGTGTTGAGTGACAAAGACAGGGTGGGCACGTGTTGATCAACCAACAGTGCCACCCCTCCATGTACTCGACCATCACACAACCTGTCATTTCTGTACAGAGAAAACTGCCGAATGGAGGCTGTATCAGCAGTTTTGAGAAATGTTTCTTGTAAAGAAAGACAAACAGGATGGTAGGAAGCAATCAGCGTTTTGATATCATCCAGATTAGAACGTAAACCTCGACAGTTCCATTGTATCAAGGTGGCCATTTTTAAGAACAGGTAGGTGAAGTGGCTGGAGAACCCTTCGGTTTACAACCACGTCTTTTTTTCTTTACTGTCTTTAGTCGGAGGAGGTCTATCAACCTCCATGGATCCTGCTCTGGGTCGGGTGGGCAGGTTTTTGTTATTGGAAGGGGAATCCAGTGAATGAGGATGCGAACGAATAATTGTTTTGTCTCTTGTGGTGGGAGAAAAAGATGTATCAGAAGAAATGCCTGTATTTGATATTGAAGGACGTGGATCTTGAGGTTTGTTGGAAGGTATGGGAGGAACAGAGATGGGTGTGGAAGTCGATTCACCAACCTTTTTAACCACGGAGGTCAAATGGCTTTTCATTTGTTTTGAAAACGATTCTCTTGAAGGCACAGAGAGATCTGTCTGCACTCCCATTGTAGTTGTGGAATGAAGTGCAGCAGCATATGTTCGAGATGGAGTGGTGGATAGCAATTACCGAGCCTCAGGATAACTAATGTTATGTGTCGTTTTCAAACGCTGCACTTCTTTTTTCTCCAACCATTTTGGGCAAGAATGAAAGTAAGAGGGGTGAGAACCATTGCAGTTTACGCAATGTGGGTTCATGTCACAGTCATAGGCATCATGGTCCTTGCCTCCACAATGAGCACATGTCACGGAACCACGACAAGACGTCTTTGAGTGGCCGAATCTCTGACATTGGAAACATCGAAGAGGGTTTAGTATGTATGGCCGAACCCTGCAAATGAGATAACCTGCCTTGATGGTGGCAGGTGCATGGGGTTAAGTAAATGTTAAAAACGAGGGTATTTGTTGGTAGTGTAACTCCATCTTTTCGAGTAGAAATGCGCCTCACTGCAGAAATTCTTTGAGTGGAGAGATCAGCGAGAATCTCTGACTCGGGAACGTTCTTCAAATCCCTTTCAACAATAACTCCTCGTTAAGAATTCAAGGTAGCATGGGGTGTAACCTCAATAGGTATATCCCCAATTGCCTTTGAATTCAAGAGGAGTTCACTGTGTTGGGATGTGGATGTTTCAACCAATATGTCACCAGATCGAAGTTTCTTTACTGACTTTGGAGAGCCAGCAAGTCCCTCTAGTCCCTTTTGAATAAAAAAAGGGGACATTTGCCCTAAAGGTTTTTCCGAAAGAGAATGTAATATAAGAAAATGAGGTACGTGTGTTACTGATGTTGAAGATTGCTGTTCTGAGTATTCAAGACGTGGTCGCTTACCAATTGACTGTTTTTTTACAATTTTATTTAAATTTTTTAGAGGATCCATAGGAAAAAGAAAATTTCGGTACCCACTGACCCCACCCACCATGGAGCCCTACAAGGGGACGCACTACAAAGTCACGCAAGGACAATGCAGCAACGCCAGGGTTTCGTGAGCACTATACCCAAACACCAGCATCAGGCACAATGTCCACAACACCTGTTGAGAACTTCCAACACTAGTACTTGGTTGACTCTAGCCCAAGTGGACCAGCCGATTGACCCAAGGGGGGCCACCCAAAGGCTGCCCGTCTACAGGAATTCGAGACCAAAGTGGTGTGTTAGGGTTGGACCCCTCAACCACCAGGATCCTCTCCTCCCCTTCACGGGTCGCCACGCACGGCAAACACGTGGGTGGATGTTTAGATCCCAGAAAAGGTAACCAGATAGAACAGAACCTTCCCTGGGAGTTCCCTCACCACGTACAGGAATCCACACCGAGGGGCACATGTAATCTATCAATTGAGTTAGGGGGTTGACTTCCTAATGCTTGCTACCAAGTACTTTTGAATGACTCAAACTACTATGCTATCCTGTTATATTTTATGGATTAAAATAATAAATAAAAGTACTGCTACTGATTTATTTCCCAATAGTTGTATCAACAGTAATTGTTGGAATGTTTTACTTTGACTTATTCTTATGAGTTCCTACTCTTATGTCAGGGAATGTATCTCTACAGGCCAACTTGATGCTAAATTGTTTTCAAGTATCACATCAAAAGTATCTGCAATTATTTAGAATTTATACGAGGGACACAAAACGTTTTAAGGCAAAGAGTACGTATGTCTAAGTTATGAAAGGAATACAAGTTTGGGTCAAAATTAAGGATATATATAGTATATATTTGCATGTGTAATTCATATTAACAAACATTTCTAAATTTATCAAATAAAATTAAATAGCTTGAGTTATGTCAGTCTAGCAGCTAATAACAATCACTGCAGGTACCTAAACATAGACCACTGCTGATCATCATTATGTTGATCACTGGTTATTTCTGACTTTGACAAAATGTAAGCATCAACTATGATACACCACATGTTGGATAGTCTCTATTATTACTTAGAAAAAAGCCAAAGTATAGGAGCGTAAGTCATACATCCATGAAATTTTAGGTGAAACACCACAATTTATTAAACCCAACATTTATATATCACTTTTATTCAAATAAAAATGTAATTACAAATTAACAATTTAAATAATTAAAAAATGGCAAATGTACTGAGAAGCATTTTTACAATCTTAAATAATTCTAAAATAAGAAGTGTGTTGTGGAGTACTGTTAAGAATTCAAAATTCTTTATACATGAAAAATGTTACTTTTTGTATCATTCTAAAATAAAATTATCTAATGAAGTAATATGGAATTCAGAAGTAGTGTTTGTTTTACTTATTTCAGCATACAATGAAATATAAAAAGATATAGTTTTGAAATTATTTTAACTCTGAAGAATAAGTAACACACTCACCCACAATAACACTTTTCAACAGTTGTTTCACAAAAATAGGAATGGTATAAATAGCTTTGTCACACTGTTCAAGCCAGCATATCAAATGAGACATTTGCAAGCATGCCTTCTGTGCTCGCAGTTGTTCTACTAAATATAAACTTAATTAAGAAATCAGTTGGAACCAAATATCTTACATAATAGAAACTAAAACAAAAACTTGAGAGTAATCATAAAAGTAATAACTTTCCCCAAAAAGTGAGCTTTAAAAAATCCTATGAAAATGACAAGTGTTCATAGTGAAGTACCATTTGTTATATATAGTTAGTTACCTACTATATATAGTCTCTCTATTTCTTTTTTTTTAAAGATAACAATAATTTTTACAGTATCTCATGTATGGATTATTTGTCAGAAGAAAATTAATTATAAACTTTTCTTTAATTATTTAAAATTCCCAGAAAATCCAGAAATTGTTTGGTAACTTTCAATATTATAAAATAGCAGTAACACTCTACTTTGAATAGAAATTCTAAAGTATCAAGAAAGTATGCTAAATAATAAATTATTTACTTCAAAACCTTTTAATGCCTGTGACTGAGACTCAAACCTCCGATATTTTATACACTTCAAGAAGCTTTCAGTTTTTATATATATATACACACATAAAATACAAATGAGGTTCCATGTGTATGATTCAGATAAATAAATAGCGATCAGTGCTTCAAATCAAATTTCTTTAACAAATTACTTACTTTGCAAACACTATAACTTTAAAGTATAATTATTCATATATTCAAGCATAACATAAACAATGTTTAGGGACAACAAGGGACCTGTTAGTCTATCTTGGCTTCTCAACCTCTAAATGAAAGTAAAAAAAGTTAAGAAAATTAAAATAAATCTAAAAGCCAGGATGCCTTATCAGTCATATATGTTGCTTTCTTTTACATTCACTCAAATGTATTGCCTCCACCACATCTGAAAGCAACTCATTCCATATGCCAACTACCCTGTTATAGAAGTAAAATTGTCATAGCTGATGATGACTCCCACAAGCTGAAATTTGTGTCCTCTAGTCCTACTATTTTCACTGGTAAATATGAAAAAAAACATTATGCAAGAATATTATCAATTCTTTTAACAATTTCAAACATTACAATCAGATCCCTTCTAACTCTTTTCTTTTCAAGAGAAAACAATCACAAGGATTTTAATCTCTCCTCATATGACAAATCCTCCACCCAAATACCATTTTAGTAACCCTCCTCTGTTTCCAACAATTCAATGCTTTTCCTAAGGAAAATGGACCAAGATTGAAAACAATATTCCAAATGTGACCTAACCAGTTACATATACAATCAAATATTAACCTCTTTAGACTTATATTCAATATTTCTGTAGATACAACCAAAAATCCTTTTTTGCCCAACCACTAGCAACAGCATAATGATTGGATGGCTTAAGAGACTGATCAACCATTACACCTAGATCCTCTTCTCTCATCATGCGGTTAAGGTTATTCCCATCCAAATTATATTTAAAATTCAACTCACAATAACCCACATGCAATATCTTGCATTTATCATAATTAAAACCTATCTGTCACTTATTTGTTGAACTCGTTAAATGACCTAAATCCTTTTATAAAGCAGCACCAGCATCTTCACAGCCAACAAGAACCAAGGCCTCAGTATTATCTGCAACTTTAAGTAACCTACTGACAATTCTTTCATCTACAGTTATGTGAAAAAGTTAGGACACCCTACAAAAGCCTGTGTATATTTTTGTAACATTTTTGGATATATAGATATTTAATCTCAATTTCAATAATACTGAGAGATTATAGGAATATAACTAAACAATTAAAACTGAAGAAAAGACTTTTCAAGATCTTCTGTAAATGTAATTCTACACAAATGCATATTCTAACTGAGGAAAAAGTTAGGACACTCTACCACCTAATTGCTAGTGTTACTCCCTTTAGCTGAAATAACTGCAGTGAGACGCTTCTTGTAGCTATCTACCAGCCTCTAACATCGGTCTGAAGAAAGTTTGCCCCACTCCTCAATGCAGAATTCTTTCAGCTGTGAGATGTTTGAGGGGTTTCTTGCATGTACAGCCCGTTTCATGTCACCCCACAGCATCTCAATGGGATTAAGATCTGGACTTTGACTCGACCATTCCAGGACTCTCCATTTCTTAGTTTTCAGCCAGTCTTTGGTGGATTTGCTGGTATCTTTTGGGTCATTGTCTTGTTGCAAAGTCCATTTCCGCTTCAGCTTTAATTTTCGTACAGATGGTCTCATATGATCCTCAAGCACCCTCTGATACACAGTAGAATTCATGGTGGATTCTATGATTGTGAGTTGTCCGGGTCCTGCTGCAGCAAAGCAGCCACAAACCATGGCACTTCCATCTCCATGCTTCACAGTTGGTATGAGATTCTTTTCCTGGAATGCTGTATTTGGTTTATGCCAAACATGTCCTCTGTTATGGTATCCAAATAATTCAATTTTGGACTCATGTGTCCAAAGAACATTATTCCATAAGTCCTGGTCTTTGTCTACATTATCTCTGGCAAACCTCAGTCTGGCCTTAATGTTTCTCTTAGAGAGCAAAGGTTTCCTCCTTGCACACTTCTCATGCAAGTTAAGCTTGTGCAGTCTCTTTCTGATTGTAAAGGCATGCACTTTCACATCAACAGTAGCCAGAGCCTGCTGTAGGTCCCGTGATGACATGTTAGGGTGTTTGGAGACCTCTTTTAGCATCTTGCGGTCTGCTCTTGGGGTGAACTTGCTTGAATGACATGATCTGAGCATGTTGGCAGTTGTTTTGAAAGCCTTGCTGACTATTTTCCGGACAGTGGAATGGCTGATTTCAAAATCTTTTGGGATCTTTTTAAATTCCTTACCAGACTCATAAGTGCTCTTTTGCTCTCACCATGGTGCTCACTCTCACTTCAACAGTCAGGAGCACACCAAATTAAATGTCTGATCTTCTAATCACATGCAACTGGCGTGATACACATGTGTGAGTTGAGCTATTTTAAGTGGGAATAAATGTGGGAGTGTCTTAACGTTTTCCTCAGTTAGAATATGTATTTTTGTAGAATCACATTTACAGAAGATCTTGAAAAGTCTTTTCTTCAGTTTTAATTGTTTAGTTATATTTCTATATGCTCTCAGTATTGTTCAAATTGAGATTAAATATCTATATATCCAAAAATGTTACAAAAATACACAGGCTTTCATAGGGTGTCCTAACTTTTTCACATGACTGTATGTCATTTATGTAAATAAAAAAGAGAGCAATGGACCTAAGACAGAGCCTTGAGGTACACCACTTACAACATTAATCCAGTTTGACTGAGCTCCATGCGAGTGGAAAGTTGGAAACTTGAACATTTACACACATAAGTTTGGGATTATATATCATACATGCAATATATGGCATACACAAATGAAACTTTACACAGTCATTCATGGGTGTTCCCTTATGCAAAATGAAATGCAGTGAGAATTCAGGATAGCTGTGAACTGGATATATAATTAAATTATTTTTGTATTCATTTATGTATATTTAATTTTCATGAGTATAGTGTATACATGTACTTCCAATATTGTAATTACTGTTGTATTTCCTTTAATTTTTAGTTGTGTGTGTGTGTGTGTGTGTGTGTGTATACTGCTTTTTTTTCTTTAAATTTTTCTTAGACTTCCATGTTCCATTTTTTAGTAGCTTCTTTAAAGTACATGGTGTGTGTGTGTGTGTATATATATATTTGTATGTTCAACTCATAAATCACATGTGGGGTATTTCATACATTCTTATATGCATGTATGTCAAGTTTTTTAAATTCAACTTTCAGTTCAGTTTAAGTTCAATGGTTTATGTATTGATGTTTAATGTAAAATATTTTGCAGATAATACAGATTTCTTTTTCATATCATTGATTGTAACTAAAGAGGTTATATTGTGGTTTGTAATGAATTCACTTTTATTCTATGATTTGTCATGTTTCATTTGTATGAATTGTTTTATTAATGCTTTAGTTTTATTTATGATGTGTTTATTTTGCATTATATTTAATAGTTATAGCTCTGGGTAAATTAAAAAAAACCATTGAGATGTTAAGGGTTTATTTTTCTGCTCTTTTTCCTTTTATTATTTACAATTGTTTTCATCTGTTAATTTAAATCTCTTTTAAGGGGATTACTTTTATAAGAATGTTTTTTGCTGTTAAAAAAGGTTCATTTTACATATTTCAATGCTGAAGAAACTTAGTAATATTTATCTTTGTTAAATGACTTATATTTTTGTGTTTTAGGTGTAATCTTCTATCTTAAAGTGTAGCTTTAAATGTAACAATTTCTTTGTTCCATTTTGTGAAGCATAGTTTATTAGACTTCTTTTTAAGTGGATTAGATGAGCTTTGTAATGAGTTCTTATTTTATCATTTTTCTATTGTACGTTGCTGTGTTATTTAGGAAAAGATTTTATTTGAGGAAGAACAGTTACCACAATTTCTTGAGTGATACAAGATTAAAGTTAGATATTGTTTTTTTAAGTTTTAGAACTAAAGATGTCCAAGCAGACCTGAAAATAAAGTAAAAAGTAAATATTTAAAAGTAAGTATTAAAAAAACACAACAATACCTAAATATTTATTTTTGTGTGTCATGTAGTATACTGAATGTAGCATTGGTTCAAATTTAATGTTTGTGATGTCCAAGTAGAAAGTCTCTAGTTTTTTACAAATTAGGAACTCAAATTACTGATATTGATAAGCTATAATATAAAATAAGAACATCATATCTCTTATATTACTGAGATATTACTGGATTTAATGAATCAAACACTGTGGCCCTTCCCACTTTTTTACATTTTTGGAAAAGCTTTTGTAACACTTACTTCTGTCTGTGACACATGAATAACCAGTCAAAGCATTTACGTGGGAAACCCTTTCTATTCATGTAAGGTTATAAATAATAGGATAAAACATTAGTGAGTTCTAAAAATTATATTTCTTTAGACCAAATACATCTTAGCTACTAAACCTGATAAATTATAGTCAAAGTCTGTAGTATCTATATAGTAGTTCATGATTTTTTGTTAATTCGATAGGCATATATAAAACCCAAAAAGATATTTGTTTTAAATTTTTCACACAGGAAGTTTGATAAAGCTTAGTAAATTATGGCAAGCCACAAATGAGTACAAAGTTCATAAATATAAGATATAATTGTTTTCTGCACTTCTTTATTTACTGTCCTATGTTTTAAGAAAAAATTAACTAAACTTTAAGAACTTACTTCTAAATAGTAATAATGTATGTGCATATATAATGTGTTATAACTGAAATGTGACTACAAAATACTGATCCACTAGAACACAGCCAAAACACGTAACTTTGATAAGACTAGTTTTATATTATTGGATATGCTAACATGAATTCACATAGACTACATCATTCAACTTCTGTAACATTAGTCAAAGTGTTGAAAAAGGAATAAAATAAAAATAATAAATTTTTATGTATGTAAAATGTAAGAAGAGTTATGCTATTCAAAATAAACTACTGTAGTTTTGTACTATATTTGTGGTAATACTAGAATGAAAAAAAACTTAATTTGTATCTTTTTTCCTATTTTTTATGGTAGTTGTAAGGTGAGTAGAACCAGCCAAACCTTACAAAGAAAGATACAACAGTGAAAACAAAAGATAAAATATAGTTTTTTTTCCTAAAAAAATTGACAATTATCTGGAGAATATTAGAATATTATGTAGATTTCACTTGTGAAATGTGACACTCTTCTGATGCATAAAAGTATTATTAATCTTAAAATCAAAATTATTTTGCATGTTGGATTGTCAATGTTTAAAAATAAAAAAATGTAAGTAATTAATTTTAAAAATGTTAAAACTTAATAAAAAATCTGATACTTTGTGTATGAAGATCTTGTAATGTTTACTGATGATCTCTAAAATTTCATGAAAATATGTAAATGTTGTAAAACATTACAGTATAACTGCTTTGCAGTTACTTTTGGGAATACAGGCTAGTTGGATTTTATCCACCTGCAGTTAGAAGAGTAAAAGAGTGACTTATGCAACCTAGACTGATGAGATGGCATTGTGGGTTTGATATTAAGTCAAGTTCTCTTTTGTTTAGCACATTTTTCTTCCTTCACACTTTCAGCAGACTTATAGATTTGATTACATTTTAATTTTTTTTATTTAGAACTTTGAATATAATTTAACTTTGGTTACATTTTAGTTTTTGTTTTAACAAGTGTGAGGATTTGTTTTGTTTTATATTTAAATTAAGGTTTATTTAAGTATTTTAGTGTTGTAGTTTCCTTATGGGAGGCATACATTAAAATGTTCAGAAAGATCTCACAAAGGTTTAACTTGCTTTCTCTATTTCTCTCTCACTAGTCCAACAAACTCACAACAGACATACTCATCCTTATCTTGTTTTAGTGTCTGGTATTAGTAACTGTGTTCATGTATTAATAAAAACTGCTTGCCACCTTCTCTCTTTGACTCTTTCTTCATCATAAATACAGTCGGAGTTCGAAGATATAATCTGACGCCTACTCCTTAATGTGGTATAAGTTAAATCTTCAGTTAGCGTGCTCTAACTGACTACTCTGTGCTAAAGCCATGAATTAAGAAATATTACAAAATATAAAAATTAACTACAAGTAGTATTATGTATACAGATCATGGCAAAGTAGAAACAAATTACTATTCTAATAAATTCTGATATATTATTTAGTTACTTATTTTTAATTAACAAAAGTCTTCGATTTCATAAGATTAAAAAACTTCTCTAGAGAAAAAGGCTTTTCAGTGTAATCACGCCCAGAAACAAATACCACTAGTAGTTGTCACTTGGTATATTTTGTATCAAGAATACAGAAATACTGTTAGTTGTAAGCACAGTAGGTAACTATTCGGCTACTTGCAGTACTTACGTAATTTGAATATTACACTTTAATCTTAAATAATTAAAATTTAATATTCTGATAAGTATAAACTGTCACAAATATTTCTTATTGATCATAAATTTAAATCACTTGTGCACCATATTTCAGTTAAAAGGCATATTAAAATTAAGATATATATTGATTTTTTTTTTAAATATACAGTATAAATCATAGTCAAATTATGCAAGTTCAATGGTATTTCTATTGTTTCAATGCACTGATACATATTTCAAATGTGTTGCTTATCACATTAAACAAAAAACTTCAGTTCCAATTCTTATTACAAAAAACAAAACTTTATAATTATAATGGTTGTTATATTTTTAACTTATTCTCAGCTGTTATAATAACAGTGATGATGAACATATACTTTTACTAGCTAAACTAAATGGTTATCTTCAGTTATTAGTCTTTACACAATTACAGTTGATTTTTTGAGCCTATAATAGTTTAGGCGATAAAATAATTTGTTTAACATTTAAATAAAACAATGTTTTAAAGCTGTATTTCTAACTTGTTCAGAAAGCAAAAAAAAAATCCTAGTATTTTTGGGATGTCAAAATTTCCAAAATATTGAGTGTTTTGTTACTAATTTGAGTATAAGCTGGGTTTAAAGCAATCATTGGGTTAATTTAAAAATAACTACAACTGTAACAACATCAAATTACTATAATTGTGGACTCACACGTACAAAATGTAATAATACATAAATATCTAACACACACATCTTATTTTTTCAAACTGACCTGGAGAGAGGTCAACATTTTTGGGTAGAATACATGGTGTTGGAATAATCTCTTCGTGTTGTACTGAAAGAAAAAGAATTACAAAAGCATGAAATAACAAAGTAAAATACAATAAAAACTTGATTTTGTTAGTCTTTGATTCTTATGTTCTTGGATCATTATACATTTTATGACAAAAAGAGTACTTAACTTAAACCAATATATGGTTATACTGTGATGCTGTATAATTCTTGGATCATTATATATTTTATGACAAAAAGAGTACTTAACTTAAACCAATATATGGTTATACTGTGATGCTGATAAACATGTATTCATTAAATAGCAATGAGCATTTCTACACGCAGTCTTTATAAAATGTAAACATTTAGAACAAAAAACATTCTCTGAATCATAAAATTAACAGTTACAGAATAGCAACAGAAAATAATGTCTTAGTAGTTGTCAGATGTTCTGTTGAAATAAAACATTTTTAATTCAATACTTAAAAAATTAAACAAATCTTCTTTTATATAATAAGTTTTGGTTTTACACTGTCTGCAGGCACTGAAGGGTGATATGGATGTAGGATATTGTCTTGAGCACCCACATCTTGCTCTCCTAATTTCTATTTCCATATCTATTGCTACTCTTTTATTTCTTTATGTGAAACTGGTGAATGGAGTTTAAGACAGCAATTTGGGTCCTACTTCTGCAGACACCTCCAAAATGCAGGGTACACTTTATATCTCACATTGTAGCTTGTATGCTAGGATCTTTTTAATTAATGCAGCATTTTTTATTATTTTTTAATTTATTTTTGTTTTGGCTGGTTTTTAGGTCGTAACAAACTATAAAAGGTTTATATTTTATCTGTTATTTCTACTATTATCTCTCAATATGTGCTTGGTTGATTTGAATACTCTTGTAATCATCATAAAAAATTAAGAAACAAATTTTTTTTTGTTCTCTTATGATAACAAAGACATATGTTTAGTCTTAATAACTTAAATCTTACAACATTATACATTTATATATATATTATTTTTATTTTATTAACCTTTCAGGTGTGCCTGACTAGCATTACAGAAGTTGGAAAAATACAAAACTGGCTTTACAATGTGATCTGTTCTGGCTGTTTTAGTGAATCAGTATTTTGTAAAATACAGTCACATTTCACTTACAACACATTATATAAGTACATACTTTATTACTATTTACAACTAAGTTCTTAAGTTTCAGTTAGTTTTCTGAAAACAAACAACAGAAAATAAAGAAGTATTGAAAACAACAATCTCTTCTAGTTATAAAGTTTGTACTCATTTGCTGTTTACTGTAAGTTGCTAACCCTTAACAATTTTTGCATATGAAGAAAGTAACGAAAAACAGTTTTTTTCAAGGATTTATATGTACATTTTTTGAAATAAAAAAATCACAAATTACTATATCAATTCCACACAATTTCAGTTCTAATTTACCAAACTTAGTAACTAAGCCATACTTGGGTCCAAACAAATATGATTTTTTTGAGCTCACTAATGTCTTATTACTTGAAATCTAGCATGGTAAAAAGAGTTTTCCATGCAAAAAATTTCACAGATGATGAGCAAACCACTTTGGGGACATTCTGAGCTTCCTATTTGTTATACACATGTCACTGAGTGAAATAGGTGTATGTAAACAAGCATTTTTAAAAATGAAAGAGGTTTATGGGCCACCTTTGGTGATTCAATATAAATATTAACATCTCAGTAAAGAAAAAAAAGATAGCAGCATTTTACCTTATATTCTAGCTTGTCAATATTTGTAATTTATTTATCTAATTTTTGAAAACTATAGACTTTTATTTCAACATCACAAACATCTAATTTGAACCAATGCTAGATTCAACACACCAAGTGAAACATAAAAATCAATGTTTAGGTTTCTTTTCATATTTGTTTTTAGATTAGAAATTATGTAATGTATAATACTAAAATTTGAATTACAATCCATAATTTTATACCAAACTATTGAAATACATTCACAAAATTGCAGTCAAATAAAATTTTGAATGCAAGCCTACAAACACAATGACATGGTCTTTGATTGCAGGAAGACCTATGTCAGTAGGGTTAAGGATTTTCTGTAAACATTCACAAGGGTCAAGAGGAAAACTAGAGGGAACGCAACTAATTCTCACCTACCCTCTACCAACTCTTGGGCTATTCGTTTACCAACAAATCATGGGATTGACCATCAAATTATAATGGCCCCCACAGCTGAAAGGGCAAGCATGTTTGGTGGGGTATGGATTGCTGTAATGCTTTATGTTGTGCAAAGGATAAATGATAACAGTGTCCCTGTTGGTAAGACAGATGATATCTGAGGTTACTACTTTTCCTATATTGGTTAAAAATGACCAGTTATGTGATAAACACAAGACATTATAGGTCAATTTGGCATTTCCCCAAAGTAAATGTTAGATCTAAACATCACAACATGGGATCTTAAGTGAGTCCACTCAATGGAAGACATTCAAAGAGGTGAATCTATTAATGAATTTAAGAATTCACTAAAAGGTGACTGTTCAATGTCCAAATTCAAGTATACAAAGATGTTTTATGTCTTTCATTTAATAATCAATTTTCTTATTTCGTATTCCATAGTGTCAAGTGTTTATTTCTTAGCTTAAAAAATCAGTCAGTTTTGAAACTGCTATCCTGCCAATCCTCCTGTTATTACATGCATCTATTACACTGTATAACAAAATTTTTACTTTTTCTTGTTTCTGGGCAGAAAGTGTTATTTCCCAATTGCTTATGCCTAAAGTAAATGGACAAGGCCTATTTTTCTCTTCAAACTTTGCTTTTGTGACCTGGGAGCATATAATAAAAACATGATGGGAGACTATATTTGGGGGCTGGTACGTAAAAGTGATTTACATTACAGTTGCAAATATTGAAAAACTACTCACTTCTAAACATTTTTATATAACTTTAGTATAAATACATATAAATCTTGGTTTATACGTTGTTTCATTCAGACCTTATGTAAATGTGCAAATTTGCTCATTTTTACAAAGAAAATAGGATAATTTCTAAATTTCATTATCCAGGTCCCAAAAGCAAAGTCTAAAGGGAATAATGGCCATTTTCTGTACTTTTACAACATAAGCAATTAAGAAATAACACATACTATCCAGGAACAAAATTTGTGTTACATAGTGTTATGATACTGTTCAAGGAAATTAAATTAACCTAAAAATATCATATGACCAGTATTTAATTCAATACATGCTATTAAACTTTTTTTTATCACATTTATAATAATCCTGTAAATACTTTAAAATAATAGTTTCATATTTGGGTTAACTGACTTCATCTTTTTTAACATTAACATCTGTGTCCCTTTAGTTGAATATTCTTAAATTTAAGTTTAAAAGCTGCATAAAATATATATTTAGTTTTAACAAAGTTTAGGATAGTCTTTGTTATATGAAACTTCCTAATGAATTTTTTTTTTAATTTCAGCTTGCTTTTCAAGATTAAATATGTCACTGGCTTTGCAAAAGTTTGTATTAACTCTAGCAAATATCAAACTGTCTTTTTCATTGCTGGTGTTCACTTTCTCTAAAACAAGATTAATCACTCACTTTCAACAACTAAGTTGTATACAGCAGACACTGCAGAGCACACCCAAGTAAAGTTATCCTGAAGACCTATCACAGCACATAAACTCTGATTCTTCAAAGCTTCATCAAGGGCTTCTAGTGCCACTTTCAGCTGTTCACCAGAAACCTTCTGACCTCTCTCTACCATCCACTGTATAACCTGAAAAAGTATTGAAATAAAAAGTGTACATAAAATATTGTCTCTTCTAATACACATGATATAATACAACATTTATGCAAAATCACAATCATTTTGAATATTAAAGTTATTGTACACGTTATTTTGTGGAAGATAATATTTCTCAAATTAAGTTTTTAAGGATTTACATTTTATCATGCATAAATACATTTAAATCCTTCAACTATACAAATGAATTAAGTTAGTGTAATGGATTCATCTACACAAATACACTTTATAAAATGAAACTGGAAGAAGAAAGATAAAAACACTTGCTCACAATCAATAAAGTTTTCTGTAAAAAAAAACTGAACATGCAACAGAGATGTTTACGCCTGCTGCCTTATGCGAGAAAAACAGTTTATTTCAGTGTAATAAATGAATGAATTTAATTAATAATTAATTAGCAAATTCCACTAATTGCTAATGTTTAGTCACATAAATTAAACTTCTTGCATGTTTAGCTTGTCAATCTATAATGACACAAGGAGGTAAAATTTTATCTTGTTCAATTTGTCATTTTATAATCACAGTCATATCACAAGAAAGTAGGAGTATGTTCTATTCAGTACAGCAATTTATGATCACACTTACATCCCAAGATCAAGCTTTTTGCTTGTTCAATTTAAGAACCTATACTCAATCATATCATTAGAGGATAAGCTTCTACTTTGTTCAGTTGTCAATCTGCAATCATAGTTGCAACCACTTTTCATTTGCTCAGTTTGTAAATGGGATGTTTACCGTGAATTGTTTGAGAGAGAGTATAGTTTTTAAACCACAGTTCCAGATATTGTGTATATTGCCTTTTTATAACCATACAATCTTTCTAAAAATAGAATGGTTGCATTTGTAATTTGTTTTCCCCATTTCCATTATGTAAACGAAAATTATTACAATAACAACTACTACTATTTTATTTTCTATGGTATAATTTATCACCAAACTAAAAAAAGCATTAGACAGAATAAAATAGAGAATTTCACTAATATTAAAGAGGGAAAATGTTTTTTGGATTGATTCTGCGATGAACAGGTATAAACACATTTCTCTACTAAACTACCTAATATAGCCACTTTCTAAAATTCATGGTTCACTCTAATTTTCCCCAAACTAACTATGAAAAAAGTATCTGTTTAAAGGGCAACATACACAGACAACACAGTAGAAAAAAAAATTATGAGCTAGAATGTAAAATACACAATAGTTTACAGAGAAGAAACAGAATGTTTACTAAAAACCTACATCAATGAATATGTCAACAGATTTACCAAATCTGAAACAGCAAAATGTGCTTTCCCTGATCATTATCTTTGCAAACATGGATACCCACCTAACCAAGAACCATGCCTCTTTTCTATCAAAACTATAGTAAAAACCAAAAGCTATAAAAAATGAAGTTACACTGAAGTTACATTAATTAAAAGTAAAATGTCCTTAAATTAACAAATAGAAGTTTTTTGAGATAGTCTTTTATGTACAGCAGATGTACATTTTTAAGAGCTATAACTTCATTTTTCTTGTACATAAATGTAGTTATCAAAAGAGATTTAAAGTGACATTTAATCAATAGTAATTTCTCTTTTATAATTTCATCATTTTTTCTAATCTAATTTTGTGTTTTTTTTGAGAGCATATTATTTTCAGCTTAAGATATCTGACTTGTAATAATGAAAAGTAAATTGCATGTGTTTCTACTGACATACATACATAGATGTGTGAATGACAATTTAGAAATTTTAAACTTTTTTTTTCCAGCCTATGTATCAGGTGGAAAAAAATGAAAATGTGAGCTTACTTGGAGCATTATTACTAATAATTGTATTTACACATAGAGAAAACCTATTATATTTGTTTGTACATCAAAGAAAGCTTTAAAGCCTTATTATATCACTGATATGCAGATAATACTTTAATGACTTTCAAAAGGAATTATTGTATTTAAACTTCTATACAAACTTTGAACAGTAAATATATGAGTATATTACATTTATAATGGATAATTATTTTCAACCCATTACTAACAATGCATGTTCAGTATACTACAATCACTCAAGCTAGAATACACATTTATAATTTGTTAGGCCAACTACACTTTTTTATACCCCTCTTGATTTATTTCCTTTTTGTCATAGTATACTATAAGCTGCAAATTGAAAGCTGGTAATATTGCTTCTATACATGACAACACTCATTCTCTATTACATGTGGGAGTAGCATGAACAGGGGATTGATGTTTAAAGTGAACCATGATTTCTTCAACTTTCAGTTGTACAGTTTAATCTAAAAGTTGAAGTCTGGTACTATACTTGCTCCTGCACATGACATCACCCATTCTCCACCACACATTCCTAATGAATATCACATATTAGTTAGTGAGCCCAGACAGCTGTTACAAAGATAGCATGGTAAAACAACTCTGCTGGTTGGTTGGTTGATTTGGTGTTTTATGGCACAAAATAGTTAGGCTATCTGTGCCAAACATCTGATAAAAAGTTAATATTAAAGTAAATTTAGTAAAATTCATAAAAGAAAATTAAGGTAAAACAAATCCAAGTTAAAAAAAAAAAAGGCATTGAAACCAACTTTTACATCTACTTCTACAGCAGTAAGAGAAAAATTACAGTAATTCAAGTTGTAAAGGACTTTCTGTTGCATAATTGTGATTATCGTAAATTGCCAGGAAGACTAACAGGTAAGTACAAAAACCACCATCAGTCATCTGAAGTTGGCCTTTCCAATCCTGGTTCCGAATCATTTGACAGTATGGCCATTTTCAAAAAGTAAAGTAATAAAATTTTTAAAGACTTGTAGCAAAATTTTAATTGTAACTCATCAGGATGACTAACGGGTAGTTCAAACAGCAGTGTTAGTCACCCGAAGTTGGCCTTTCCAGTCCTGGTTTCAAGTTATTTAATGTTACGGCCATTTTCTAATTTCAAATCGAACTAGATGGACTGTAACTTTTAGAAAGGTATCACATTAAAAAAAGGTCTGATGTATAAATTAAAAAAACTTAAATGGCATTAAAAAGATTAATGGCCTTTAAAAAAACTAAAAAAATATTTCGAAGGTGGACAGTGTCACCATCATCAATAACACTGTCTAACGTTATAGACAAACCTTGGGACAGAACATGTTTAAAATGGTACCGTTGTTGAGAGTCATAATGGTGGCAAAAAGTAATGTGCGTCTTATTGTGATCTGTGTCACACAGACTACACATTGGTGCATCACTTCCAGATGAAAGAAAACGATGAGGTAAAAAACTATGACCAATGCATAGTCTAGTTACAACAACTTCCTCTTTCCGATCCTTATGGAAGCAAGATGGCCAAAGTCCAATATAAGGTTTTTTAAAATCCAAAAACGGCTCGTTTGGGTTGAGAAAATATTTTACATAGAAGAGCAAACAACGTTTCGACCTTCTTCGGTCATCGTCAGGTTCACAAAGAAAGAGGTAACTGACCGGAAGCTGACCACATGTTTGAAAGGGGTTGTGTAACTGTGTGTCGAACCGCCCTCTACATTTCGACATTTCTTTGTGAACCTGACGATGACCGAAGAAGGTTGAAACGTTGTTCGCTCTTCTATGTAAAATATTTTCTCAACCCAAACGAGCCGTTTTTGCATTTTAAATTTCTCAACAAGTGGGTTTCTCGACATCACTGAATATAAGGTTTTATTTGAAAAAGCCACCAAGTCGACTGCCAGCTGACACGGAGCCAAGCCTTAAATACAGAACCATTGTCCATGTATGGAATAGGCACAGTGATATAGTGCCACAGCAGATAGACTTAGCTGGGATGTTAGCGAGCTCATTCCAGCGAATACCAACATGACTTGGTATCCAGAAAATCTGGATAGAAGTAGATGTTGAAGAGAAATGGGCCAGTTGGTTTTGAATATCGGCAAGAACAGGGTGTGAACTAATGTGAAGCGATTCCAAGGCCAGTAGAGAACTAAGCGAGTCAGTATAAATAGTGCAGTTTGAGTACTGCTTAGCTTCTATGTGTGATCCAGGGCAAGAGAAATGGCATACAGATCAGCAGTGAACACAGAAGCTGTAGAGGGGATTCTGCACACAGCCACCAAACCATAGCACAGCCCACACAGTGACCTGATTTCGAACCATCTGTATAAATAGGAGTGGAAGGATGGTTCGAAAGAGTTCAGCAAATAACAGACAGTATTTCCAATCAGGGGTGTCTGCTTTTCTCAGATGACTTAATGATAGGTCACATTTGGAGACTATAAGAAACTATGGTTGGATGAACTGACAAGTGGATACAGCAATATTATCCAAGGACAGACCCAATTCATCCAACAACACCTGGATATGAAGGCCGTAAGGAGCAATAGCAGACTGTCTGTTCTGTAAAAGTATGGCCCACCGAGGATGGAAAACACAACCCCAGGTGGGATGCTTTGGTACGGAACAAAGTTTCAAAGCATATAGTAAAGACAGTTGCAAACAGCAGAGGTTCAAAGGAGATTCACGAGACTCTATGTATAAAATTTGAACTGGGGAAGGATGGAAAGCCCCAGTGCAGAGCCAAAGTCCTTGATGAATGGGGTCCAGTATCTTTAAAGCTGAGCTTCTGGCAGAGTCATAGACCAGTGATCCATAGTCAAGTTTCGATTGAATAAGAGCACGATATATCTTTAGCATACAACATTGATCTGCTCCCCAAGTGGTGGAAGAGAGGACCTGTAGGATGTTCAGTGCTCTTGTACATTTGACCCATAGCTGCTTGATGTGTGGTATAAAGGTCAGCTACGGTCAAATATAAGCCCAGGATCTTTGTCTCATGGACCACAAGCAGCATAACTTCACCAATACGGAGTTCAGGATCAGGATGAATACCCCATTCGTGGCAAAAGTGCATGCAAACAGTTTTAGAGATAGAGAAGTTAAAGCCATTTGCTGTGGTCCACTTCAGTAAACAATTGAGGGCAGTCTGTAGCTGCCGAACAACTCTGCTATGAATAGACTTTTTGATTGATTGATTTAGTGTTTTATGGCACAAAGCAGCAAGGCTATCTGCGCCTTATGAATAGACATCCAATTACGTAACATAACACAATAAAGCACCTTTGTTAAAACCAGACAAATGAATATTTAAACACCAAAATAAAGCACCCCTGTTATGACCAGACAATTACTTAGACACCACGGTTTAGCACCCCTGTTACAACCAGATAAACGTTTACTTATACATCACATTAAAGCACCTCTGATATGATTGGACAATTGTTTGTTTGTTGTTATGCATAAAGCTACATAAGAAACTATCTACACTCTACCCACCATGTGCATTGAAACCTTGTTTCTAGCAGTATAATTCAGCAGACAGCACTGTGCCACTAGGGGCTGATCAGACAAACAATTACTTAGACACCACATTAAAGCACCCCTGTTATGACCAGACAACTTATTGCTTAGACAAAAAAAATCACCTAAGGATGGAAATAATGACTTAAACAACAAAGTAAAGCACCTTTGTTATGAGCAAAGAAACAATTAAAAGAGCACAGTATAGCACTTCTAAATAACTAGACAACATTATTTAGACAGCACTGTAAAGCACCTCCCATTATGACTAGACAAAACAATTACTATGACAGCAATGCAAAGCAATTTTCTTATTACCAGACAAACAATTTCTTAAACAGTACTATAAAGCACCACTGTTATGACTAGACATACAATTACGTGGACAATACTGTAAATCTCCTCCATTATGATTAGACAAATAATTACTTAAGAGAGCAAAAATCATCTGTTATAACCAGTTTACTCAGACACTACAGTAAAGCACCTTTGTTATGACCAAACAAACAATAAGTTAGCATATTAACTCTTTCATACTGCACATCCTTTACTACACAACAGAAAGTTTTAGTCTTAAATTCAAAAGTTTAAGTAAACTATTTTTTGTTTAGCTTATACCAAACAGTGTAGCATAAAACTGTAACTAACAATCAATATTTTAGTACTACCCAAGTTTTAATTTTATAATTTTACAAAAAAATATTTTTTTAAAATCCTGAACTTCCTCTAGTATGACACACGTGATGTATTTTCTCTAGACATCTTGTCTACTAGTTTTCCATCACCCCCTTGAAAGAATAATAAATTAAATGTAAAGTACTCATGTACAATTGTTATTACTTAGACAAACTATACTTTTTACAGTCTTCAATTTTGTTTGGTTACAGAGCTATCAATATAAAATTAGACCTTTCCTGCTGTGCCCACCTGTCACATCCTCTCTTTCAGGGTATGTTAACAGTTTTCTCTTATGTTTAATTATATATCACATACAACTGATAAAAATTCAAGGTTTTCAGCTATCAAATGACATAATACATAATGGTGTGTTCTGAACAGATAATATTCAATTTCAGTCAGATTAAAAGCAAAGTTCCAGTGAGAAACTTAATGACTAGTATAGTTTGAAGGCCAGAGAAATTGTCTAATTTTAAACATGTTATTAGTCTATGTTATTTTGGTTCACTATTTAAGTAAATAAAATTTATTTAGTGCATTATTTCCATTACCATAAAAAAATAGCCTTAAATGTCCTCAACATTTGATGGCAAGAAAAAAAAGAAGATTAGGTAAGTACTTCTTTTTTTGTTTTTCATGTTCATTATTTATTTATTAATATAAAGTTAATTAAAATGTAAAACAGGGAATTTTTTAGGTTAGTGAAGATTAGATTAGGTAAAATAAATAACAGTAACATCACAAAAATATTTCATGGGGCAAGCATGCAAACAACACGAGTAATATAATTTGATAGCATGATGTGAGCTGCACATGCTCCGAGTGATTTACAACTTAAAATAATACATAAAAAGGTTAATTTGATTTATTTCTAGTTTGAATCATGTCTGACTACTATTTGTGTCATTATAAGTTGTAAAGTTGAAGGAAGGTTGTGTTAAAAGTGAAATTGACAATTCTCTGTTCAAAAAACAATGTCATAAAATAAATCATTTCACAGATGAGGACCACATATTTCTATTGGTTATAAATAATACAGAACTAAACATAACAGTGAACTATTAACAAATTCTGAAAGAGAAAATGTGACAAGAGGGGTCTGATCTTCTATTTAATAGTTCTGTAACCAAACAAAACTGAAGGCAATGATTATTTTATAGTGGGTAATTTACATTTAAATCTGTACTTATTATAGAGGTGGTGGATAAAATTTAGGATGGAAGATGCATAGAGAAGGTCATGTATCACACTGGGGAAAATTCAGGATTTTTTAAAATACTGTGGTATAAAACTAAAAACTTCAAACTTTTATGCTACTACAGTATGGATTATTAGCTAAGATTTTATGCTATACTAATTGGAATAACATTAACAAAAAATAGATTAATAAACTTTGAATTGTAATTGTGGCATACTCAATGTCAACATAAAGTTGATTATTAGGAAAGCCTTTCAAAATGTATTGTCTAAGATTGATCTCATTGCCCTTCATAGAAGCCTGTTACAAAGGAAACTGATGTTGGGCTATAGTGCATAGCCTAATAAACAGTATCAAAAACAATACAATAGTGATTAACCCTCTTTGTGCAGACTACAACTATTATATTTGATCTAAAAAGTATATTTTATTTAACATCCTTTTCTTTATGAAAATACATATGAGAGTGATCTGGAACACTATAAAATTTACTCACCAACAATATCCTAATGTTTACTAATATTTAAGGAAAAAAAATTATTAGTTTGTATTAATTTTCTTTCACACAATTCTTATTAGTGAAGTAATTATAATACTTGCTGTGACTGGTTAAACTACCTAACATTTAAGGAGAAATGTGTTTACCTCAGCACAAAGTATTGCCAACCTTCCAACATCCACTAAAGAGTCAACAGGCACTTCATGTTGTCCTGGCAACACTTTTAGAGAATGAAGGTATTCAGTCATGGCTGGAATAACCTGAAAAAGTACATCCCAGAATGGAGTGTCTGTAAAAAGATCCACAAGTTTGTTACGATGCTTAGCCTCTCGAGGAGTGTTTACTTCAGCATGGGGTAGGAAAGCTTGATGTGGTCTGGGCAGTAAGCTGACTAAATGAGTAGTGTGTTGTATAAGCGTACTCTTTGCAGCCCTGTATAATGCAGATTCAGGAGATGTAATGCCCCCCAAAGGAGAATCAGGAGTGGAATTAGGAGAGAGGCAGTTATCTGCTGCAAGAGTTAGTTCTGCTCCATATGATAAAGACTCCATTAATATTGACAAATGAAATTCCTAATAAAAAAAAAAATTATACAAAGATTTTTGATATAAAAATATTTACAGAAATAATTAAGCTATAAAATTTATGGCTATCTTTCATAAAAAAATTACATCAAAATTAAATATCTAAAAATATACAATCTACAAAAACATTTCTTTATTCTGAAAATAGCAATAAAAACACAATGAAAATGATAAAATGTAGAGCTACTGTAACATTTTTTTAATCACATGAAAAAACTGTGAAATAAGTATTTCTATAAATTCTTATAATTTAGAAATTCTCATAAATTTTTGGTCAATATTTGTAATCACCAAACAACTCCCATATTATACAAAACATTCAAAAAAGTATTTTCAGACCAGAAAGTTGTGCAGTGATTTTTTTAGAAGCATGAAGCAATTACAATATGGATTAAAAAATTAATTACTACTTCTTTAAAACATTTCAATTTTTGTTAAAAAGGCACTTTCCTTTGACACCCCATTATTCCAGCTAAATACATCAAATTTATTACCGTAACATAGTAAACACGGATCAAACTAACAGAACTATTCTATTACTTTTTTTCTGCCCTCTCATTTTATTTATAAAACAAATACTTTCAAATAAGAACATACCTTTGCAACCATAATAGTTAAAGCATCTTCATATTTGAGTTTGGCTAATAACTGGGCACATTCCTTCACACATGCTTGTTGACTGAAACACTGTTCTTTAACCTTGCCCAAATACCAATCCTACACACAAAACAACAAATAAACAGTGCTATCTAATTTCTGTAATGTATACTGTGTATAAAAGACATTTTAATACTAGAAATAAATGAGATTATCTATATACTTAGTAAAACAAGTAATCTCTCTAAAAAGCTTTAGAGATGAATTTAAACCCTCTGGCATCTACAATCCTGAATTAAAAAGTTATCAATAAAAATAACATAAACTGAATATGCCACTAAGACCCATGGTCTTAGCATTTTCCAAAGATAACTACACGAAGATTATTTTTGTGGTACTTCTAATGCATAAAATGACAGAATAGCGAGGTCCAACTCTGAAAAGCCAACATCCAAAATTAGTGTTGTGTCACCAACTCAACTGTAAGATCTGCCATTATATGTACACTGGGGAAATCAGAATACTAAAGACGACACATGAAAAACAAGAAATAAAGTATTGTCTTGGGCCTTCTTTTTTTGCTCTTGACTGTCAATGATACTTAAGTCTTCCTTTTTTATATTAATTAAATAATGCACCAAAGAACATAAAATAATATATATAAAAAGCAGACAATGTCCCATAACTATCACAATTTTTCTGGCTTTCTAACAATACAAGAGGAGCCATTACAAACTCATCCAAGCTAGTCACTATCTCTCCCATGGGAACAAAGCTTGTACTAACAGTGAAAATAACATTTCTATGCTCAAAACATAAGGTAATATAAAACATCAACTAATACATGAAAATCTTTCTACTGGTCAAACACAATAGAGAAGTAAGTGTGTGAGAGAGATATTAACAAATCCTAAAACAAAGAATGTGACAGGTGGGTGTGGCAAGGGGGTCTGATTTTCTATTTGATGGCTCTTTAACCAAACATAACTGAGCACTATGAAAATTATGCTTAATTTCTGCAATGATAATATTAAAATAAGTAAGTTATTTTAAATTTAATACTTCTTGAAGGGGTGATAGATAAATTAGAGAAAATTGTCTAGAGAAAAATGTTACACTTCTCACACTAGGAGAAATTCAGGATCTTTGTTTAATATTGTCTTTTAAAATTAAGAATTCAAAACTTATATTCCATTAAAATGTAGATTATTAACTACAATTTTATGCTATATTAATTGTTACAACATGAACATAAAGTAATTTAATCAAAATTTGAATGTAACTCAATGAAAACCTTGACTTGTGCAATAAAGGATGCCTGTGGAGAAAAAGTTAATGACATTTCCATCTAATCATTCATCCTTATTTAATTCCTTAAAATTATTTTTATTACACTTAATTATCTCAACAGATTCACAGATATTGCTACTGATGTTTGCAGGTTGTGCTATAAAAAGTTTTCCTCTCACTGAATTGTGTTCAGTTTCATTAACATGCTTAGGTAAAGGACAAATAATTGTATTTGTATTTTTAACATTCCTCTGTGTTCCTTTATTCTTTATGTTATATTTCTTATGGAGTGTCCTAAATAAATATTTCCATGTTTTCATGTTATTTTCAATATACCGGTATTCACCATTAGTTATAGTAAGAATCTGGCCAACCTTGTTCAATGGTCTATATATCAAAATAATATTTTGCTGTTGTTTTCTAAGTTGTTGAATTATTTAACAAGGTAAACTAAGTTTTCAGGTAATGGATTTTAATGCAATGTTTTTATTCTAAATTTTTAATTTATTGACAGTTCTTGGGTTATTTAGAATAATTTTGTTTAAACCACACAGCAATCCAGTGTCTTGTTAGTTTTTTTATTTAAATGAAAAAGGTTTAAGAGTTAAGTTTCTGCCTAAAAAAAAAACAACATACGTGTAAATGGGAATTTTGCTAGAGATTAGTTTTTAATAAATAATAATGGTATTTCTTTAATACGTAATAACTTGTGATCATGTGGACCTTCACACCCTTTCTTTGGAAAGTTCATGAATGCAGTTCTTGGTAAGTAGACTAGAGTAGGTGCTGTTATAAATTCTTGTTCCCACACAACATTCTTGATCTGTGCTCACTTCAAAATTAACAGGATGCATCAATAAACAATTCCAGACACTTATGTCCCTAGAGCTAGGGGACATCTTATATAAAGCCTGTTTCACTAATATCAGGATCAACAACATCATGATTAAAATTCCTTTCTTTCCCTGCTAGTACAGCAATAAGTCTCCACATTTACAATGCTAAAATCAGGGGTTTGATTCCCCTTGGTGGGCTCAGCAGATTGCCCAATGTGGCTTTGCTATAAGAAAAACACAAACACACCTTTCCACTGTTTATTATTAAATTATAACTGACTGTTAGTATCTTCTTGACTACAGAAAATAATTTTAAAATTCTATCCACATAAAGGTGAAAAGTGGTGTTTTTTGAGAACTAGTGTAACATGAATTTTAATGTGAGAGTATAATTACCAAGAATGTTTTTCACTAAATAGTTCAAATTTCACTCACTAAAACATGAGAAAAGGTAAAGAGTTATTCTCCTCAATTTCATATATAAATTTAATAGAATCTATGAATCAGGTTATCACAATACCTTAAACAAATTTCTAGTTTTCTTTTTGCTTCTGCAAACAAAATTTCAAATTATGTTGTTAACAAGTTATTCTTAATTATATACAAACAGCAGAAAGAGGTTTTAACTCTCTTTATACAGACCATGTAACCATCTTGTATTCATTTAATGTCATTATAGTTTTGATACCACTAACTTTTAATACAGTATGTGTAGCTTCACAAAATTTGACAAACTTTCAGTAAATATTACAAGTATTTTATATACCAAAAAATTTTTTTTCTGAAATACTTTTAAATAAACCAAAAATTAATATTTATCTATGAATAGCTAAAATCTTTTTTTGACTTATCCAAGTTCAAAAAAATTTTCATGTCAAGATTAAAAATATTTTTTATGATCTCAAAAATCTCAAATTTCATTTCATAATTTCTCTAAAATTTCTTGAATACATTCCAAATGTATTTTTGTCTTTGTGTGAAACATTTTATCTGTCATTTTCTCTGCTATTAACTCTAAACAAGTTAGTCAATTTGACTGAAGTTGTAACCAAC
This sequence comes from Tachypleus tridentatus, assembly GCF_004210375.1. NCBI lineage: Eukaryota > Metazoa > Arthropoda > Merostomata > Xiphosura > Limulidae > Tachypleus > Tachypleus tridentatus. The sequence continues at coordinate 10,092,923 of NC_134829.1, read as the reverse complement.
AAAAGAAAGACAAAAATCAGAATAAATCTAAATTACAACACAAACAATATTTGTTTATCCTAAGTAGTTTTAAACTCATAACAATATACATCTATTTATTCTTAACTTTTATAGTTTTGTTGCTTTCTGAACTGTGTCTAACTACTATGTGTGCCATAATAAGTTGTAAATCATTTGGAGAACACTTGGCTCATGTTACACTATCAAATTATATTACCCATGAGGTATTCTGACCTGCTCACTTGTGTACCTTTTAAAATTTGTATTATATTTCTTTACCTAATCTAACCTTAACTGACTTAAAATGTCACCATTTTTACATTTTTGTAACCTTTATAATAATAAATAAAGAATACACACGAAAAACATGCTGACAACTGTTAATGACACTTAACCCTATTTTTTTTATACTAGTGGTAGTAGAGCACTAAATAACGGTTATTTAATTAAATGGTGCACCAAAGAACAAAAGGCAATAACATGGAAAAAAGCACACAATATCCCATACCTATCACAACTCTTCTGGTTTTACAACTATGTGACAAGAGCCATTACAAATTTATCCAAGCCAGTTGATGTGTTTCCTATGGAAACAAAGTGTGTATGTAAAGAGAAACTGATGATTCTCTGTATAGAAAACAATGTAATATAATACATCATTTGATATAGGAAATTTTTGGCTTTTTAATGGTTATAAATAATGTAGCATTAACATCAGATAGTACTGTTAACAAATCCTCAAAGAGAGAATGTGGCAAGATGAGTCTGATTTTCTATTTGATGGCTCCATGACTAAACAAGATTGAAAGTTATGAAAATATATAGTTTGTCTGAGTGACAATAATACTGAGTAATTTACACCATGTTCATTTTGTATTTATTTGATATGTGGTGAATAAATAATAAAAGAGAGGATGCCTAGAGAAAATATTTCACATTTTTCACACCCCAAGGAAATTCAGGATATTTAAATATTACCTAAAAAATTAAGGACTTAAAACTTTCATACTACTAAATTGTGGATTATTAGCTATGATGTTATGCTATACTAATTGTTATAACATAAACAAAAAATAGTTTAAATTTTAAATGTAAGCCACTAAAAACACATTATATGAGCAGCAAAGAATGTCCATGCAGAGGGCTAATCCTGTTTACTGTTGACAGAATTGTCAAGAAATTATAAATGGGGGCTCATTATATTAAAATTATTTGCTGGAAAAAATTAAAAGATGAAGGATTGTGTTACTATGTATACCTAGTTTATCTTGTCAAAAAATGCAAAAATTAAAAAAATATATTTATTTACAATATCTAGATAGACAGGTTCTTAATATAAACTAATTACACAGTTTATTTAATTGGATGAGAAAAACAGGTATATATAAAATAACAGCTAAATGTGTAAATATCTATATAAAATGAATAAACATAAATTTTAAAAATTATGATACAAAGATCTCTCCTTTAGCTGAATATACTAATGAAACTAAGCACACAATTTAATGAGGGAAAAAAGTTATTTTCGCACTACCCACAAACATCAGTAATAATGATGTCTGTGTATCTAATGGGATAATCAAATGTAATAAAAGTAATTTTAAAGTATTAAATAAGAATCAAGGGCTAGAGGGAAATGGCATTAAATTCTTTAACGTAAGTTGTATTTAAGTTTGATCCTGTGATTGCTGAGTGCATGTGTATATATACAGATCTTAACTCATGCAAAATACTGCATTACTAATGATGATGTAGCAAGATGTCAAAAAATGTAAAGCATATGAGACTGTTCCCAGTCTCAAAGTATTTGATCTTTATACAGTTAACCATTAAGTACAATGTTTTATTGAATTTTGAGACTTGGGGATAGTCTTGATTTAAATTAAATGTTGGCTTTATTTCTTTAATACATCTGTGTTATTGAAAACTCACAAAGTGTCATCCTAAACTTAACTCTGAGCAAACATAACTCTGGTAAAAAACCCATTTGTAAATAATTAGCAAGAAACATTCTTACATAAAACTAGTTAGGTAGTTTATAAGGTAATAGATGACAATTGGTGATAAAAGTAGAAAAAAATAAGTGGTTACGTTAGTAGATATCACTTTAATTGAATAAACAAAATTATTTCCCGAGCAATATTGTAAATACTGTTATTTACCAAAATGTTTGCACATGCCCTATGAAATGACTTATTGTATAAAACCATAAAGTGTGTACTCGTGATATCTACATTTAGAAGCTATTAGTGATAAGAGTAACTGAATCAGTTGCTATTACCTAAACAAAATGCAATACCTCCACATAGTATTGTAAGCCTTTGCAAGGTCAAAGAATACTGACACAAGATGTCACTTAAGAAAGTCTTCTCTGATCGACGTTTCAAGTTGAATCAAGTGATCAATGGTGGAATGCTGTCATTCGAACCCACACTGGGTGGGCAATTGGAGGTTTTGATTCTAGCAACCAAACAAGATGAGCATTAACCATCCCCTCTAAGATCTTACAGAGACAGCTTGTTAAGTCATTTGGATGGTAGTTTGAAGGAATCTTGGGATCTTTCCCAGGCTTAGAGAAAGGTAGGACAATAGCCTGGTGCCAGGCATCAGGAAAAGCATTCTTCTGCCAGGTCCAGTTAAAAACAATCAGAAGAATAGCAAGAGAAGCAGGAAATAGATGGTACAGCATCTTGTAGTTAATATCATCAGGTCTGATCAATGTACTACCAGACCAACAAAGAGGAATCTTGAGTTTCACCAGTGTAAAGGGGTGATTATAGTCATAGAGACAATCAGCCTGAAAGGAAAGGGTTGATCGCTCTGCCTGGGTCTTGATGGTTAAAGTTAAAAAGGTTGAGGGAAGAAGCAGAAGTGCTAGATACCTGGAAAAAGCTTTTGCTGAAAGTACTGGTGATGTTCTGGGCATCAGTAACTTCCTGAGCATTGGAGAGCAAGATTGAAAGGTTTGTTTGTTTGTTTTGGAATTTCGCACAAAGCTACTTGAGGGCTATCTGTGCTAGCTGTCCCTAATTTAGCAGTGTAAGACTAGAAGGAAGGCAGCTAGTCATCACCACCCACCGCCAACTCTTGGGGTACTCTTTTACCAACGAATAGTGGGATTGACCGTCACGTTATAACGCCCCCACGGCTAAAAGGGCAAGCATGTTTGGCGCGACTGGGATGCAAACCCGTGACCCTCAGATTACGAGTCGCACGCGTTAACACGCTTGGCCATGCCGGGCCAGATTGAAAGGGGCACAGGAACATATTGTCCACTGACCTTCTAAATCTTGTCCCATATGACTTTGGAACTGGTGGTAGAAGAGATGCTGGTTCTAAATTTAATCCAGAATTCCTTCTAACTTTAACATCTTACTTGCTGAGCATATGCATGAGCTCACTGAGAAGCAAAGCAATGCACTCGCCCATTATACAACCTGTCATTGCAGTATAAAGAAAACAGGCATGAAGTGACTATATCATTGGGTTTGAAAAACATATCCTATAAGGAAAGACACACGGGATGATAAGAATCAATCAGTGCTTTGATATCATCTAAATTATAACAGAAACCTCAACATTTCCATTGTATTAATGTGACCATTTTTATTCAGGTGGAGGAGAACTGGGCAGAGAGCTCTTCTGTTTTTAACCATGTTTTTTCCTTTATTTGAAGGGGGTCTATTGACTTCGATGAATTCTGCCCTGAGTCAAGTTGGCAGGTCTCCTTCTTTGGAAGAAGATTCCAGCAACTGAGGACATGAATGAAGAATCATTCTGCTTCTTGGGGTTGGAGAAGAAGATGGACCCAAGGAAATGCCTAAGCCCAGAACCAAAGAAAGTGGATCTGGAGAGCTGCTGGAAGGAATGGTGGGGCTAGAGATAAGTGATGATGTTGACTCATCGACTTTCTTAACCACAGAGGTCAAAAGAATTTTCACGTGGTTTGAAAACAACTCTGTTGGAGGCACAGAAAGATCTGTCTGCACTCTCACTGTAACAGAGGAATGAAGTACATCAGCATGTGTCTGAGATTGAGTGGGGAGCAATAATTTCAATAGTCTTCAAGCATTGTACCTCTTTCTTTTCCACCCATTAAGAACAAGAAATGGAGTAAGAGGAGTGTGAACCACTAGTTAACACAGTGTGGTTTCAGTTTGCATTCATAGGCATCATGGTCTTATCCACCACAACAAGCACATATTAAAGAACCATGACATGATATTTTTGAGTGACTGAATTGCTAACACTGGAAACATCTGAGAGGACTGGAAGGTATGGCCATACCTTACTATTCAGACAACCCACTATGACTGTGACAGGAGGACGTGTTAATGTAAACGTCAATATCAGAACATTAGAAGGCATCATAATTCCATCTTTGCGATTAGAAATTCAGCACACTGCAGAAATGTCTTGGAAAATCATTGAGGATCTCCGACTTCAGAATGTTCTTTAAATTCCTTTCAACTATAACTCATTTTGAAGAATTCAAAGTTGTATAGAGAGTAACCTCAATGGATATGTCCCAAATGGCTTTCAATTGCAAGAGGAGTTTGGTATGTTGTAGTGAAGACATTTCTTCCAAAATATTTCCAGAGCAAAACTTCCTTACTGACTTGGGGGAACAAGCAAGCCCCTCTAATCCCTTTTGAATAAAAGAGGAAGACATCTTCTTTAAGGATTTCTCAGACAATGAATACAGAATAAGAATAAGGTATTTAGTTTGACTGTGATAGTGACTGCATAACAGAGTCATCTATGAGTGATAATTTTCCAACAGTCTGTTGTTTTTTTCTATTTTTATTTTTCTCATGGATGTGGGTATCCATAACAAATACATTGCACTCCAATGCCAAACAAGGACATTGCAGCAGGGTTTTGTGAGCATTACACCCCCACACCAACATCAGACACAATGTCCACAACACCCGTTGAGAACATCCAACACTGGTACTTGGTTGACCCCAGCCATGGAGGGGCCACCCATCTACAGGAATTCAAGGCCAAAGTAATGTGTTAGGGTTGGACCCTCAACTACCAGGATCTCTTACTCCCCTTCACAGGTTGCCATGCATGGCAAACATGTGGGTGGTTGTTTATATCCCAGAGGAGGTAAACTGAAAGTACACAACCTTCTCTGGGAGACCCCTTCACCTTGCACAGGAATCCACATTGAGGAGGCAAATAAAAAAAATACACTTAAGCTTCTTATAGTGGTAAAGCGTATATATTATTTACAAGGTTTTCGAGTAATTTTTAACTCACAGCAATGTAAATTAACCTTGGTGTGTGAATAATATTAGAGGATTATGCCTAATGTATTATTATTATGTAGACCAAATGTTTGATGGTTATATTACAGAATACAGAAAAGACATTAACAGACAAAGAAATGTTTTTACAGATCTGTTTACAGATGGTATGTTCATGCATTCAGTACCTATTATACCACCACTTCTTGGTTATTCATATGAGTAATACATCAAGATTTTGTTTTTACTTGAAAATATATTTCCAATACATATTCACTTCCACACACACAATAGCTATCTTCCTCAGCTGTTCTGTGCATGTTTCCAAAGAGGTTTGCAAGCTACCAGCCTTATGAAATCTCTCAACTAACAATGTAAAACAACATGAATTTGTGTTACCACATAATCACTCAGCAAAACCATCCACTGATAGAAATGCAATACACACTCATTTACAATGACTCCCCCTACATTTCATGCATATGAATCCTTATTATTTAATGTAGCAATGAAGAAATATCCAATGAAAACTGAGGAACATGTGTGGGAATATATGAAAAGGTAGCTATAAAAATGCATTTTCAGGTAATAGAAAAATGTTAACCTCTGAAAAGATTATTTGCCTACTCATATAGATTAGCTAGAATATCACATTGAGATGGTAAAAGGACAGGTACAAAGACTATGAAAGCATAAACCTACAGAAAATCACATCTTTTCTCATCCAGAGTATGCTTTTCACCCAGATAAAGGAGGATGAAAAGAAGCCATAACTGTGTTGCAAAGCTGGGTAGAGTAGCTATATGACTATCCATGTACTTATATACAAGCCATCAAACAGCCAATATATGTAGAGGTTGGAATTTATTCAGATCATAACGTGTTCTCACCTCTTCAACTGTCAGATACAACAGGTCAAAATCAGCTGTGGGAAAAGGGCACTTTTAATAAGCATCTGTGCTTATCTCCACCACTTTCACTTTCCACTGGTTTCAGTCCAACTGTGGCAGGAGAGAACTGTATGGAATCACGTCTGTATGCATACTTTTTATTTCAACTCTACCTGATCATCAGTCACAATGTGTCTCCTACCCATTGTGAGAGTAGGATGAGTGATGAACCACTGGTATTTAAAATATATTCACCTCAACTGTAGTCAGTTGCTATAGATCCCATGCTAGCTGTGGGTGGAAATCATCACATCATTTTGATATAGTATGCATACATATGAACACCCCAACTCAGCCATTGGTTTCCACAGATCTCATGCCAACTGTGGGTATTTTTTCAGTAAGACATGGAAAGAACTGATTACAAAGTGTTTATCTTAACTTTAGATTTTGGCAGCAGCAGGAGGATTTGTAGGATAAAAGTATATAAAAAAATGGTATAATTAGGTGTTTCATTGGTTCTCTTGAATATTATGATGTATCATAGTTATATGTGTTGGATGACCTGTGATACACTCCAATGCAACCTCATCCCCCACTTTTCACTGTAAAAGGTCCCTTTATTCTATCCCCAGAGGCTGGTCCCAATTGGAGATTCTCCATGGTCCACAAGCCCAATGGCTGGGAACTGGTAAGTGGCAAGTGTCCTCCACTCAAAAAAAGGAAGAAAATCCATGTAGGAGAGAGACAAAAATTGTGTTTGGATCATCATCAGTCCTTCAATTCAGATAGGTCTTTTACTGCGGACCTATTACTAAAAGTTGGCAAGTGCTCTGGTGTTGGCATTTTCCATGATAGTACATGGAATGGACATGAAATTTAATATACATATACAGATACCAAGAACAAACCTCAAATGGTCTTGTAGAATACCCCATCTCACAGTGGGCACTTGTATAGACAGGGAGGATGGTATCAGCTTTTCCATTATCCTGGATACCCACATAATTAACACTAGCTATCTAGTGGGATCCTACTGAATGAAAAGGAAAGGATAAACATTCTGTTCAAAGACAATGAAACTATGAAAGAATGACAACCCGTAGAAGACATACACCAGCAGGATATACAACAGCCATGAGATAGAGATGAATGTGTGAAAAGAATCTACATGTCTACCTGAAAAACTCATCCAAGTGCAAGTGAAGAGCAGGTGAAAGAGAATGAAAAGGATGATGAATAGAATGTGAGCATCTATATCTCAAGACAAACATGTCAGTGGAGGAGTTGATGTGCCCATTCTGAAAAGGAAGAAGGAACAAGGTTCCTAAAAATCAGTGATCCCAGAATAAGGACAAAAGAAGAGGGCACTGTAATAAGACACAACAGTTGTACAACTGGACACAGGAGCTGAACCAGGTCCAAACAGTCCAAGAGAAAAGAAATAGGTGAGAAGTACAACTCACTCCTGAGCAACTGAAGTCTAAGGAAGAAATGGTCAATTCGGGGATGGAAAAGTGAAAGTGTAGTGGAAGAGGGTGTCAGAAGCATGCAGAAGGTGAACACTGGAATTATGATAACCAGAGGAAATAAATATGAGGGAACAACTCAAAACAGATAGATAGTAAAGGATAAGAATGCAATAGCTTGATTATGGTATAAACAAAAACAAACAATATCCCATAAAGGTCTCAGTCAAGTGAGGGAAGAGAACAAAGAAGCAGAATGGAATAAAGAGGACAAGCTAAGAAACAAGTCTTGGTGTTGGGAAAGGAGAAAAGCCATGAATGTGGACTTTAAACAAGTAAGAACTGCAGAAGTAAAGAATACTTAGACAAGTAGGCTGGTAAGAAAGGCACAAAGGTAACATACAAAATTATTAGTTTGAAGATATGGGTGATGGAAGAACCAATAATACCCAACATTGATAGCAGTTAGATATATTTAGTGGAATGATGAGAAGAAGGTGACAAAAATAAGGTCACAGAAGTGAAAGGTCCAGTTTGACAAGAAACAAAATAGGCAAATCCTGTGTGTAAGGGTGAAGGGAGGACAACTTTATTAAGAAGGAAAGTATGAGTGTGTAAACTATGAGAGAGAAGGGATAATGGACAAAAGAGAGGGGGTGGGCTCACTGAACAACCATATCAAAACAAAGGTGGTCAAAGATGCACCAAGATAAGGGCCTAAAAAAATGTAGTTATGTGTAAATCATAGGTCCAGAAGGATGAAACAAATAAGGGAGCAGGTACAGAGAAAGAAGCGCACACACACACACACACACACACACCTCTCACTGACTTTTGAATGGGGGTTTTCACCATTCATGGTTTTCACCTTGATTATTCAAATTATTCCCATCTCCCCCATAGAGACTTGTGTTATCATTAGGCAACCTTAATAATAGCTTCAAATACAGGATTTATATTTAGAAACAAAGAAAACTTTACATTTATTTAGAAAATATAGAGACATCAGTCAGAAGTGATCAAATAAAAAAAGATAAAGAAAGTAACAGACTACACAAACATAAATACAAAGTGAAAAATAACCAAATCATTATGCTTTAAATTATTCCACATATGAAAATATCTTCATTTATTTTAAATTAATTTTGCTACCAGTATCTTTAAGTCTAAAATTTCAATAATACAAAAACTGTGTTTAACCCTACTGACATGGGCCACAGATCAAAGGCCATATCATCATGTTTGTTTGCTTGCATTCCAAATTTTGTTGAATTAGTATTTTATGAATTTATGTTAATAAGTTTGGAATCAAATTATAGACTATAATTCAACTTTAATTCTCAATTTAAAAGTAAATATTTAAAAAGACATCTAAACACTGATTTTTGCATATCATATGATATGTTGAATGCAGCAGTTAGATGTTTATGATGTCCAAATACGAAGTTTATAGTTTCTTAAAAATTAGTAACCCAAATAATTGATATTTACAAGCTAAAATATAAAATATGAACCCCCTATATTTTGAATTTGCCAAGATATTGTTACATTCACTGAATCAAATGCAGTGCCCCCCCACCTCTTTCCAATTTTTTGAAATGCTTACATACATTTATTTTCTTCTATGAGGTGTAAGTAATTAATCAAAAGCTTAGAATGATCCCTGTTGTCTTTCTCAACCTGTTTTGAAATATTTGGACATCAAACTCTTCCTTATCATGCTAGATTTGAAGTGGTGAGGTAAGACTTTAGTCAGCTCAAAATTTCATATCTTTCTTAACCCAAATATAGTTACTAAGCTTGGTAAATTATAATAGAATTATATGGTATTGATATAGTAATTTACGATCTTTGGTTGTTTCAAAATGTATACATAAAACTAAAATTGCTTCATGTCCTCCAGGTGGAAAATTTGATTAGACTTAGCAACCTATAACAAGAAGCAAACAAGTACAAAGTTCTGTTTGTGAAGAGATAACTGGTTCTTGTACTTTTTTATTTGCTGTTCTATGGTTTAAGGAAAATAAGTTTAAGAAAATATTCTAAATAGTAATAATGTATGTATATATATATATATATAATGTATTATAATTCAAACACGACTGTATCTTACAAACTGCTAGCTCACTAAAACACAGCTAAAACAGCTCACTTTGTAAAAGGCTAGTTTTATATTACTAGATATAGTAATGTGTGCATATATGCTAAGTTATTGAATCTTCAGGCATGGCTGGAAGGTCAATATAATAAAAATAACAAATACATATAAATATATAATGATATGAGATTTGAGATATTTAGACTAAACACTTTTATATTTTTGTGTTTTAATTTGTAGTCATTCTAGAATGAAAATAGGATACTTTATATTTCCTTATTATTTATGGTGGTGATGAAGCCAGTCAACTTGACTGACCCAAATAGAGTTTGGGTATAGAAAATAAGAAATAAGGTACAAAGTTTTATTGAAAACAAACATTTGAAACATATTTAGGAGATTTTACAGATTACACAAAGTCTAAGATTTTTGGGATGAAGAATAGTTTTTAATCTTGACATGAAAATCACTTTGTACTTGGGACTAGTAACAAAACAGATTTGGTTCATTTACAAAAAGACTCGTAATGTTTTCTAAAAGTCTACCAAATCATGTAAAAATACACATACTGCATTAAAGGTGATAGTATAAACATTTAATGTGTACACAAACTTGCATACTTTATACTGATCCCATCGAAAAAAAGTTACACAGCTACTTCCTGGTTGCAGTTATCAAGGTTAGCCAGTCACAGATAATACATACAGTAGAAATATATTCTTTGAAAACTTATCCTCAGTAAACTTGAGTTTAAATAATGGAAAAAAGTGAATGAATAAACACACTAAAAATAGCTCAATAAAGAAACAGATAAAAAAAATTACTTTTAAAGTACATTTACAAATACAGTTCAAAACTGTTTAATATAATGTGACAATGAAGTGATAAGTATCAGATGTTCTTTTAACTTTCATAATTTATTAATTAGACTACATTAGTATTTTTGGTGTCATAATGCTCTGTTTTTCATATCTTAATGAACACAAAATTTTGTGACACATTACACTGAATTGACTGTGCTGGCCTATAGTAAGCAAAATGGTTATATTTTTTATTCACTTATCTAACTGCTTTACATAAACTTAATCTCTTTTATTTTTATTTCAACAAACCTTGGGAAAATGCAACATAAAATATAATAATTGAAAGCAATGTTAATAAAAGTTTTGCCATCACCTTATTTAAAGTAGTTTCTACAGGTTGGAAGGTCATGGTCAGTAAAGAATGATCAGATTGGATACTAGACTCCTTAGTAATGACAGATTTTAATTTTTCCAGTAAAGAAACCAATCGTTGATGCCTAGTTCAGGAAAAAGATAGAAACTTTAAATAACATACTCTTACTTAAAACAAATTTATTAATATAAATATTTTATCCAGCCTTTCTACTTCAAACTGATGAATATCACATTGATGCATTTCAGATGTTTGTTTCAAGTTATAGAAAATAACAATGTATTCAATGCTTTAAAATATATGATAACAGTTTTAGTGCCCTTTGAGTCTGATTTTTACAGTAACACTGACAACTTTTTAATGTTCTGTTAAAACTACTTCAAAATTCAATTATACAGCATGAGAGATTTATTTTTAGGTACAAGATAATGTATTGTAGTTTTGATTCAATTTCCTTCAGCTTTTATAAAAAATTAAATTAACTTCATTCAACAAGTGAGGAAAAATACATTATTAGTGCATTGCTCAAGTGAGGTATCAAGTGAAAGCTGTCTGAGATGGCTAATTTGTTCAATACGAAAAACATCAGTGAAAGGGAAAGTTCTAAATAAAATCCTTAATAAAAGGTAACAACTACACACCATTAAAAAAGTAATGATGTCATGGCTTTTTAGCTTAAAACATGTTTAAAACAACAACCTAATGGTGTGAATAGTTGTAAACTTTATGATTGATTCTTAATGTGTGATGGGGAAAAACAATTTATTTTGATCTTGAATAATACTGAAATTGCACTGGTATTGACTCAATGAATGGTATATATTAAGTTCTAACATCAAATAACAAATTAAATGGCTTCTTTTACACACACAGATTTTATCTTAAAGGCTACGCATAAGTTTATAAACTTTTTTAAACCAAGAATGTGTTAGTTTTAAAAAAGATAAAAATGTTCCTTTTATTTTCTTCTAAAAATTTGGTTCTACATTTGGAAGTTTAGACAAATATCAAAAGAATGAAGATGCAGAATCTATGAAACAACTATACAAGTCAATGTAGTGTTTGAAGTTTTTACTTGTTTCATAGATTCTGCATCTTCATTTTTTTTATATTTATCTAAACTTTCAATACAAAAGTGAATGACATCTTCTGAAGGACATTAAATTTACCTGTTCAAAGCCAACTCTTCATAAAGATGCTTAAAACAAAACATAAAAAAATACAGTTTGTTTGAATTTTTAGCAAAACTATTCAAGACCTATTTGTGCTAACTTTCTCTAATTTTGGAATAAGAGCCAAAAGAAAAAAACAGCCAGCCAACACCACCAGCTCTTGAGCTACTGTTTACCAAAAAAAATCTGTGACTGTCTGTCACATTATAACACAACCACAGCTGAAATGATGAGCAAGTTTGATAAGGGGGTTAAAACCTAAGACCCACAAATTTCACTAACCACATAGCCATGTCAGGCTTTTTACTGAAAAATAAATAAATACTTTTTTCCTCATCTAGATATAAAGGGTATTTATGTTAATAAAACAAATGTTGAAAATATTCTAGTTTGCAGTTACATTCTGAAAATAACTGTTTAATAAAATGTTTTTCTGCTTATATGCTTTTTTTAAGAATACAGAAGACAGAGGGACAAGAACATCTAACTCCTGCTTTTCACGTCTTTCTACACAACTTTTAAACCATAACTTAAGTTAATTTGCTATTTAAAATTAAAAGACAAAATTCCTATATTAAGCACTCGTATTTTGTGTTTTAATTCATCTATCCTTGTTGTAGAAGGAATCAGTTAAGCCAGAAAGATCTACAGTTTGCTGCTTTTATAAAAGAATATCTTCTTAAGTGAGATGTACAGAATGTCTTACATTTTATGATGGATGATGGTGAATTTAATAAAAAGAACATAAAATACTGTATTGAGGCACACTAAGAATAAGCACACAAACATCTGACCCCAGACAAGTGTTCATTCATACCCAAATATATACAGGCCAGGTGGTTAAAGGTACTTGACTTGTAATCTGAGGATCACGGGTTTGAGTCCCCATCACACCAAACATGTTTGCCCTTTCAGCCATAGAGGCATTATAATGTGATGGTCAATCCCACTATTCATTGGTATAAGAGTAGTCCAAGAGTTGGCAGTGGGTGGTGATGACTAGCTGCCTTTCCTCTAGTCTTACACTGCAAAATTAGGGATGACTAGCACAGACAGCCCTTGTGTAACTTTACACAAAATTCAAAACAAACCAAACATTTGTTACTAAAAGTTAATCATTACATATTACATTTAAGACAGTTCAATGCTGATGCTCATCCATCAAAGTTACTGTACAAGTATTTGCTGAGTGTGTATGGACAATATTAACAACATACAGTATGAGACATGAAAGATACCAGAGTAATATGAAAAACATTTGATTATTCCAGAAAATCATCATACTTAAAAATATATATATATGAAAGAATTTAATTGGCTTGATACATAATTTTATTTAAATAATATTCATGATTTGATTATTATAATATTAAACACTCCCTCATTGCATTTTCCAGCTCTAGCCATTTTAGTGTATTAGCAAAAAACAATAAAGCAAAAATTATAAGCTTGAAAAAAACAATAAAAACAAACAATCTAATTAACTAGCTGTATTACCATATGGAAATACTACAACTTGTATGTTTTTTTTATTATAACAATTTAAATGTGGTTTTACAGAAAAATGTTGAGGATATTGTGGACAGATCATAAAGAAATGAGGAGGTAATCAAAAGAGCAAAAACACACAGGGGTTGATAAAAACAATAATAAGAAGACAACTCCAGTTTCTTGGTCACGTAATGAGAAAATTTATTTGTTACAGAAAAAACCACAGGGAAATGAAGTAGAGGTGGGCTGAGACAGACTTATATCAAGTAAGCTCAGTAATACAATGAATGTGAGTGAAGCAGAAATGTTGAAAACAACAAAGAACAGAATGTGTGGAAGACCATGATCACTAACATTCTGTCTGTCATGGTACTTAGAGAAAGAGAGAAAAAGTGAATGTTACTAGTAGCATTAGACATCAAGATAATTCAATAAGACCAAATAAGAACAACTGTTGAGCTATTTTCTCTCAATGGTTTACAAAAGTTCTTGAAAAGACATGTTAAGACACGAAAAAACATTCAAATATGAATGAAATTTGTGATACAAATGACCTAATAAGACTGATTTTGACAAGTTAGCCAACAATTAAAAAAAGCTTTTTTAACAGCAGTATGGTCTCAGATCTATCTCGACGTCTAGTAGTGTCCTCTCAGATGAATCTTAAACACTTAAAACTAGTAGTAAATTGTACAAATTATTTTTAGTTTAGTAAATTTTCAAATTGTATTGAACAAATATTTACTTACATGTGTGAGGAATACAAAAATTACATTTAATTACATTTCATATGTAATAAGTGATTTTAAATAATAGGTTGTACTGAAATGCAAACCAATTTCAACATTTGCACTCGGTTACTATATTACTGGAAGACATTATTCTAAAAAAAACTACACACCAAATACTGGACAAGCAAAAGGTGAGAATGGATATTTATAATGCTTTGAGGAAGAATCTGCTAAAACATCAAGTTAAAATGCTATTCTTGAAACAAGTAAAATAACATTTAACCTAGTTACTTAATTTTAATATTTAATCTAACATCTATGACTTTACACAATTTTAATATTAAATTTACGTCTCCCATGAATTTCTTTATTTACCCATTGAAATATATTTTCATCTATACTTATTCAAACCTTTTCTTAATCCCTGCATTATTCATGATGTCTAGTAGTTTTTCTATATCTTCCATTGGAAGCTGACTCCTTGCATCTTCTGGAGTGTCTGCTAATAGAAGTTCAAGACGTCGACATGCTAGGCTGTCACACAATCGGGCTGTGGTTAGATGGTGTGTAGGAAGAAATTTATCAATAAGCAGAGCTAACAAACTTCCTGACTGACTGGGATGAATAGACTCCAAACATCTTAGGGTTCTATTCACAAAGCTTGGCTGAAGAAGCAAAATTAAAAATTAAGTAAGGAACTTCAAAATTATAATAAATACTATATACAAATCACTATCTATGCTGCAAAGCACTTGCAATGTGAAATTACACCATTAAGTAACAAAAACCGAAAAGAATGAAATCAACGGTTTTGCTATTCATCATCAAAATCATAATGAATCATATTCTCCTAAATTAACCTAGTAAAAATTAGAGGCATATAAAAACAGAAATTCCTTTCTCTTTTTGCTTTTGGTTTGTTATTGTTACTACCAATGAGACTTTTGCTTTGTACCTCAACTCATCAATTGTGTTGGAGCATGTTGTCATACAAATACTGGTATTCAGAAAAGGTCCAGTTTCAGTAGATCACCAATGACATTTCTATATATACAAATTCAGGTAGTAACAAAATATAGAACTCGCATATCTGAAAATTCTATATAAATTACATTTAGATACAAATTTTGATAGAGACAAAACTGTTGTAAAATGATAATTAAAATAGACTAATTTAAAGCAATGTGTAAAAAACTGCAATCTAGCATGATTTTTATTTATATAAAAGTAATAATACAGGGGTACAGCTGTGAAGTAACAGGCATTCACTTCATTCCTTGAAACATACAGTTGCATTTCTGTTTTTAATTTTGGTTTGATCTTTATATAACAAATATTTTGATCTACTACACTCTTACTTTTCAGATAGATAGAAAGGTAGGTATTTCTTGTTTATTGGCACAGAGCTACAAGGCTGTCTGTGCCAAATAAGATGTAGTATATTATAATTGTATATGGAAATGAAGGTAAAAATATGTAAAACTATGGTCTGCCAGGAAGACTGAAGCATTAAGTTCAAACCTGCTGTCATTCACCTGAAGTTGGCCTTTCCAGTCCTGGGTTCATGTCAAAATAAAATGTGTAAAAGAACACATGATAAAACGGTGTACAGTCCAATAAAAACCTTAAGTTAAAAACACCAATGGCAAACCTACCTTAAAAAAATATGTTTAAAATGGTGTCGTCGTTCGTGTTTGTAACAACCGTATGATAATAAAATGTGTACAATTGTGACCTGAGTACCACATAGACCACACATTGGTGCATCAGTACCAGATAAAAGGAAGTGGTGAGTTAAAAAACTGTGACCAATGTGTTGCATAGCCAAAACAACTTCCTCCCTTCAATCTTTACAGAAACAAGATGGCCAAAGAGCTAAAGAAGGCTCAATTTGAAAAAGCTTATTATTTCGTTGCTCACTCCGGGCCGACTGTCAACTGGTGTACAGTCGGGTTTTGATAATTGGACCATAGTCCATATATGGAACAGGGAGGGTGGTGATAGAGCCAGAGCAGATAGAGTTTGCCAGTCTGTCAGCTAGCTCATTCCCACAAATACCAACATGACCTGGTATCCAAAAAAACTGAACAGAGATAGATGATAGAGAGAGATGGGCCAGTTTGTTTTGGATATTGATAAGAACAGGATGGTAACTAACACGGAATGATGTCAGGGCCAACAGACAGCTGAGTGAATCAATATAGATTGTACAATTTGTATATTGCATAGTTTCAATATGATTCTGGGCAAGAGAAATGGCATACAATTTGGCAGTGAACACAGAAACTGTAGAGAGGATTCTGCATACCACAACCAAACTGTAACAAACCATGACAGAACCTACAGAGTTACCTGATTTTGAATCATCTGTACATATGGGAATGGATGGATCATTTGAAAGATGTTCAGCAAATAAAGAACGATACTTCCAATCGAGAGTACCAGCCTTCCTCAGATGACTCAAAGATAGGTCACAGTTGGGGACAGTAATTAGCCATGGTGTAAGAGGCCAAACTGTTGATACTGTTATGCTATTCAAAGATATATCCAATTTTTCTGATTGTACCCGAATACGAAGGCTAAATGGAACAATGACAGATTTTCTATTATAAGGATGGAAAACACAACCCCAAGTACGATGCTGTAGTAAGGAGCAAAGTTTGGAAGCATACATAAGAGACAGTTGCAAATGGCAAATATACACAGGGGGTTTATGGGACTACACATACAAACTGTGGAGTGGAGAAGTACGAAAGGCCCCAGTGCAAAGCTGAAGCCCCTGATGGTGGATAGGATCCAGCATTTTCATTGCTGAGGTTCTGGCAGAAGCATAAACCATAGACCCATAGTCAAGTTTGGATCAGATAAGTGCACGATAAATTTTAAGCATGGAGTATCGATCTGCTCCCCAAGAGGTGGAAGAGAGGACATGGAGGATGTTCAGGGTGCTTATACATTTGACATGAAGTTGTTTAATGTGGGAAATAAAGTTTAATTTACAGTCAAATATAAGATCTAAGAAATGTGCCTTAGGGACAACAGGAAGTAAAACATCATCAATAAGAAGTTCTGGATCTGGATGAATACCCTGTGGGCAGCAGAAATGTACACAAATAGTTTCAGGGAGAGAAAGTTGAAAACCATTTGCTGCAGTCCACTTAAGTGTATGATTGATTGCAATTTGTAGCTCCCACTCACTAACCCTCATATTTGATGACTGAAATGAGATGTGAAAGCCATCAACGAAATGACCATTTGCAACTGTAGCAATTGCTAGCTATTCACTGATGGCATTAATCTTTATAATGAAAAGTGTGATGCTCAGAACACAGCCCTGAGGGACTCCAAGTTCCTGTGGGAAAAAAATGGGAAAGTGTTGAGCCCACACAGACCTGGAATCAGTGGTTCTTTAAAAATGCTTAATAAAATATGGCAAATTGCCACACAATCCGTATGAGTGAAGGTCTCGCAAGATGCCATATCTCCATGTTGTATCATAAGCTTTCTCTAAATGAAATAAAATAGAAACAAGATATTGTTGCTTCAAAAAGGCTTCTCTGACTCATGTTTCAAGGCAAATTAAGTGGTCTATTGTGAAGTGTTGTCTTTGGAACCCACACTGAGTTGGTGAGAGAAGGCTGTTTGATTCAAGGAACCAAACAAGATGAGCATTAATCATCCTCTCTAAGATCTTATTGAGACAACTCGTCAAAGCAATAGGACAGTTATTCGAAAGAATCTTTGGATCCTTCCCAGGTTTAAGAATAGGGAGTACAATAGCTCGGTGGTAAGCATCAGGAAAGACATTCTCCTGCCATATCCAATTAAAGACAGCCAGGAGAAAGGTGGCATACCATCTCATAATTTATGTCATCAGATCCAGCTAATGTATTGTCAAACTGATGGAACACAAGTTTGAGTTCCACCAGTGTAAGAAGGTGATTGTAGTCATAGGGATGATTAGTTAAAAAAGAAAGAGGCAGGTGTTCATCTCATGTTTTAATAGCTAAGAAGAAAGGGGATGAGTTGGAAGAGCTAGATACATGAGAGAAACATTCACCAAAAGTATTGGCAATGCTCTGAGCATCAGCAACTTTATGGCCATTGAATATTAAGACAGAGAGGGGAGTAGAAGTATACTGTCTGCTCACCTTCTGGATCTTGTCCCATATGACTTTTGAACTGATGGTTGAAGAAATGCTGGAGATAAATTTAATCCAAGATTCCTTCTGGATTTGACGTATAACTCACTGAGCCTGTGCATGGGCTTGCTGAAATGCAATGCAGTTTGTAAATGTGGGATACCTACGAAATTTATCCTAAGCACGTTTCTGAGCTTTTCGTGTTACAGAACAAACGGCGATGCCGTGGGAAAGATGATGAGGTTTTGGGGATGCACTGAGCAGCTGCTTGGACAATACACTTAGTTACTGCTACTACACCATTATCTATCTATGATTTATATAAGATGGCAGGACCAAGTTCCGAGACAGCAGTGAAAGAGGGCCAGTTGGCCTGACCCAATTTCCACTGAGGCACATGGGTCAGGTGAGACTGACCACAGCCAATCTCTCTTAATATGATAAAAACATGATCACTACTCCATAGATTGATGTCAACCTCCAAAGAAAAGCAACTGAAAAGTGAAGGGGAGCAGATAGAAAGATCTATAGTAGTAAATGACTGACTGATTGCATGAAAATAAGTGTAAAAGCCAGTATTGAAAAAAGAAAGGTTGTGGTTCATGAGCAGATGCTCTAGAGCACAATCCCTCACATCAATACTAGGACCACCCCAGAGGGGATTGTGCCTATTAAGATCCCCCAAAAGTAAAAAGGGGGTTGGCAGTTGCTCAATGAGGGCATCACGGTCTGAGGGATTACACTTTTTTCCAGGGGAAAGGTACAGAAAACAAACAGTGATGGTACAACCCAAGGAGATACAGATGGCTACAGCCTCCAAGGGCATATTCAATGACAAAGACCAGGTGGGCACATATTGATCAACCAGCAGTGCTACTCCCTCATGTCCTTGGTCCAACATATGACCTGTCATTTTGGTATCAGGAGTATTGTCAAATTATGACTGTATTAGTAGGGTTTAAAATGTTTCCTGTAGAGAAAGACATTTGGGATGACAAAAGTAAGTCAATCCTTGATGTCATTCACACTGGATTAAAAACCTCAACAGTTCCATTGGATTAGTACTTTTTAGATTCAATAAATATTTCACACTTATTCCACTAATTCAGTTTAATATGAGAACTTTTTACTTTGAGCAAAATAAAATTCAGACTTTTCCTAGACCTTTTCCTGACAAAAATATGATATTATTTGTTTGCATGATGAATGTTTGCAATGTATAATTGAATTATTAGCTAGACAAGTAGGTAAAAATTGTAAAACATTATTCATATTTCCATAGCTGTGCTCACTACCTCTTCAAAGGAGAAGTGGTACTGCTACAATTACAGCAAGGAAAATACAGTAGTGCTATTGTTTTTGCTACATATTTATAAAAACAGTTGAGCTACTTTTACCACTACTTTTCAAACTGACATTTTTGTAATAATTGTTTTTTGTCTGTTGATAATATAAGAATGATAAATGCAAATTGCTGAATCCATCCACAAACTCAGAGCACTTTGCATTATTTTCTTGTGCTTTTAAACTTTTCATATTGAGGTAATATTCATTAAAAGTCCGGAAATCTTTAAAACCACATGTCTGTTTAGCAATTTATTATGTTACCAAAAATATTTTCAGGTTTATGCAAGTTTTTTCTTTCACAAGATTTTCAGGTTACATTTACAAATAATGAAGTTGTCAACTCTCAATTATGCATACAGGACACTTCATACACAGAATCAAACCTACTGATAAAACATCCATGATGTTCATAGTATTGTATTATAACCCTATGCCATCATAATATACAATCATGATTATAAAGGCCACATTATGGTAACTGACACACACTGTACATAAACATGTTTGTCAGTGACAGTGATATTGCATTGTGGTATTAAACAACTTAGGTGTCAACTTTTTCACTCTGATTTTATATATTGTTTATATATTACATCAAAAAAAAAACTCATTACTTTTATTCCAGTACCCTTGAACTAAGGCACAATAAGAAACACTAACACACTACCCAAACAACCACACTTTCCATAATAATTAACATCTGGATCTCAAGAGCAAGCTGTGGTCTGAAACCCTCATGAAGTGCTCATTTTTAACTAGCAATATATAATTAATGAACACATGTTTAACTAATATCTGTAGTTTAATGCATTAGATATCTGAGTAATATACTACCAAAATGTATTTATTTTCAGATGCTAGGAATAGAAAAGATTGAAAAGGAAAATGTAAAAATGAGCATTCAACTGTTTCTGTAGTTAATCATGAATAGCAAGTTACTGTTTGAAACACTTTCATGTTACATATTGTTAGTTACTGCCAATAAAATTCTATATCCAAACATTTTTTGAACTTCTTTTTTTTTTAAACTTATTATTTCCAAATTACTCACAATACATTGCAATTTATATTTGGTTTAATACAGTTTCCTTAACTGTCACAGTTATGAAATATAAATAATAAGCCATCAAAATGTATGAACTTTATTCCATTTTTAAAATGCAATGCTTTTCCAAAATAAATGGAATGTTTGTTTTCATTATGACACCTTTCAAGTCTTAACAATAAAAATAAGTGAACTTCATAACATATCCATGACACTGTGTGTTCCTTATGTGACTACTGAAAAGTAAACTGTTATCAAAGCACTAAAATTTATATCAAAATAACCTATTTGATGGAAACAGCTTATTTTTAAATATTAATTTGTTAAGGGTTTTGAGGCTACTGTATTTGAGTTTACTCAAATAAGTTTGAGAAAGAAGAGAAAAAACGTTTTTTCAAAGCTCTTACAATATACTTAGGTGGGAATAAAGCTACTGTTTACATATTCTATTACAGCTACTTACATAATTCATGATAATTAACTGTAAAGAGACTGAAAATGTTCACGCATTAATTATGCATACTGAAATGCACCAGAATTAACCTGCATAAGATGTTTTGGTGCTAATGATAATTATTCTTTAGGCATCTCTGTTTTTATTTGTAAAATGAAATTTTCTGATGTTTCCATAAAACATTAACTGAGTTTTCCTGACTTGTGAGAACTACTGTTTCAAACACATCAAATGGAAAGTTCAGACACCCAGTATTACCAGCATATTACAATGCAATTTAGTAACAGCCGATAAAATAATTTTCTGTCATTTCTTGTAGTATAAAAATGTTTTGATGAGTGTTTGTTTGTACATTTTAAGAACTCTTCAAAGTTAAAATGTTTATTCAGAAAAAAAAAGTACATTACAAAATTGCAATTAGAAAAAATCTGTATGTTAGCATGTATGTTTTCATTTTTTTTATTTTTTAATATTTCAAACAAGATATTAATTCAAAGTCTCAAATGTGGAGTTACATGTGAAAGATTTCTAATAGCTTCTAAGTTTGGTTTGCTTTAAATTTCTCACAAAGCAACATGAGAGCTATCTATGCTAGCCATCCCTAATTATTTTGTGTAAGACTAGAGGGAGGGCAGCTAGTTATCAGTACCCACTGCCAACTCTTGGGCTACTTTGTTACCAACGAATAGTAAGACTGACCATCACATCATAATGCTCTCATGACTAAGAGGATGAGCATGTTTGGTATGATGGGGATTTGAACCCGAAACTATCGGATTATAAATTGAGTGCCTTAACCACCTGACCATGAAGGGTAATATCTTCTAAGATCCATAGGTTTTATTTGTTTTGTAATTAAGCAGGCATTGAAAACCCAGCTTCAGCATTGTAAGTTCATAGTCACTGTGTGTCAGATTCATAGGCACTTTGTTCGTAATTTATTTAATCTTTTTGATGCCATTTAGAGTTGTATATAAATAAACTGAAGTAGGAATCTCAACTTGCATAAGATATGTTAATAAACATAATTGCATTCTCTAAATAGCATTGCAAGATTTGAAACGAAAGTAGAAATCTAACTTTACATATGGTAGGATAATAAACATAAAAGTAAGTTGTGAAACTTTACAAAAATCTCATGACATGTTAATAAAAAAAAATGATTCTAGTTCATATCTCTAACTGAAAGATAAAATTTTGTGGTGTGTATTATCCAGAACATGTTTTAAAAATATTTAACATAGTTTCCTTATTGTAAACATGTTACAGGTGACACCATTTTAACATGTATTGTTTATTGTTATTAGATTCTAGAAGTGCATGCTTTTTATTTTTCAGTGTTTCCTCACCTTTGACAGATTGACACAGCGAGCATGAATTGCTTGAACAAGTAAGCTACTGGCAGCTGGATTACGATGTACAGCACTGAAACAAATCATAATTATTAATACTATCAGACATTTTTTCAATTTTAATTTATCCTTTAAAATGAATAAAAATATAATAACCACCAACTGATGAACATTATATGAGCCTTTACATACTTGATACATAAAGCTGTGTGACAACATAATATTCTGAAAAAATTAAAAATATATTAAACATTTGTAAAAAGAAAAATAATAAAGTAAATAGAAAAGTATCTTTCAAATGATACAAAATAAAATTATTTAAACAATTATATTCATTATATTACCTGATAAAATCATGTACAGGTAGTTCACTTGACAGTTCAACCAGATCATTAACATGATGCACAATCAGCCAAGTTATCTGTTCAGCATCATTCAAATTCTCATACTAAATAACAATATAACAAAGTCATTGATTATTTGCTCTTCAACAACAAATGCATGAAAACCAAGGAAGAAACAATAAATCCTACATTTAATAAAAATGTTATAATTTTCCTATACTGAAAATGCATTTACAATAGGTGCTTACCTATGTGTAAACATTTTTTTGCATACCATAAATCTTGCCCTCCCACGTCATTGTGGTTCAACTTCATCTCGCAAGTAAATCATCATAGGACAATTCTTCATCAAAAGGAATGTGACACACCGTCCTGACATACATGGCTCCTATTATCTGATTCTACTGGACATGTACTCCGAGTTTAGGCAGAAAAAGAAGCATTGGTTTTTTTAAGGGAAAGAAAGGTGGGAACTATACCTTTCAATACTGTATATTACATGTACTCACATACATAACTATAATCCCATAATGAACAAGTGCAGAGATTGGTGCAAGGGATAAGAATAAGCATCTTTTGAAAGCATCTGAAAACCAGCACAGAACTGTAATATCTATAGTGAAGGATCATATGCAGGAGATTCCACCACTTTTGTAACAGGTGTACTCTTCACCCAATGTAAAAAGAGGTGTCACCAGCATGGGCAGAAAAAGTGATGAGCACCACCAAAAGGGACATAAAAATGGTTGGATTAGAATTCAAACCCCAAAATATCCTAATATTAATCCTGTCAAAGAAAGCTAAAATGGATGTGCTCCTAGGTGTAAAGTGGATGGGATACAATGAACTGTACACAGCAGGTCAACTCCACTCTAAAACCAGTAAGTGTTGGACATATAACTTCTGAACCACGTTAGGGGGAGGGTCTCCACCATCTTCATCTCAAGTTCAGCAGAATGGGCATATATATACAGTACAAATTGATCAGTGAAACAAGCACAGGTACCCAAATCCTCAACTAATCATACATTCAGGAACGTGTCATTTGATTGATGGCAGAAAGAGATGTTATCATATGGTAAATCACATTAAAATCAAGTTTCATCAGACAGGTACCCCAATGTGCCACAACATCATTGCACCACAAAACTGTATGACATGGAGCAGAAGAGGGAGAAGTGCTATTTCATTCAATAACATCCTCTGGATAGGACTGCACAGAAGTCTGAGTGCAATACCACTCTTGTCGTTCCACTGCAGGGAAATGGATGGCCTGTGATGAAAAATGTAACCATCTCTGCCTCTGGATAGAAACGCAAAGAACCTATGCACATCAACCTTTGGGTCCCCACTGCATGGAGTTGGTGATAATAAGGCAATTCCAGTGAGGAAGAGAAAACACAAGCAATACATGTGCAAGGACTTATATTGATTGGTCCTGCTCTAACTACAAAACCAGTCAATGGGAACTAGCATCTATGTGATGGTGGGATGAGGGATCCAAATTGAATGGGTGAATTGCAATGTAATTAATCAACTCCAAAGAAAACTCCAGATTCTACAACATTAAAGTGAACTGCATCCAGAAATTACAAGCAGCATCAGCCTTTGGACAGAACTGCAGAGAAGTTACATGCAACATCCATTTTCAGGACATAATGCAATTAGATGGAGTGTACTTATTATTAAACATGGACAATATCATTCTCTCACACAGGACCATACAGAATTGTAGTGCATCACAAAATTCAGCTCCATTAATGAGAAGAGTTATAGTTATATGCATCTTTACCTTCTGGCTAGAAGTGCACAAAAGCTGGGTGCAAACATCAACCCTTAGAGCCTATAGAGTGAAGTACATGACTGAAGAATAACACATCTTCATCTTGCTTTCTAATGAATTATTAGTTTTTGTTTGCTATTGCATGGACCACATTCGGGAGAATACCCCCATGAGCCACTGCCAAAGCAACGAGCAACTGGAATGTGGAGAGGACTCCCATACTTCCCTAGAAGAATAAGGGGGAGGGATAAAATGTGGAGAGTCCAAAGGAATGCTAGCAACAAACTTGGTTGGTTGGTTGATTTAGTGTTTTATGGCACAAAGCAGTTAAGCTATCTGTGCCAATATTCCAGTAAAAAGGTAAAATTAAAATTAATTTAGTAAAATTCATAAAGAGAAATTAAGGTAAAATAAAAAGTTAAAAACAAACATAAATAGCATAAAACCAATGTTTACATCTAGTCTATAATGTCAGGAGAAAAACTACAGTAATAGAAGTCATAAAGGACTTTCTGTAGCATAACTGTAATTATCATACCTTGCCAGGAAGATGAACAGGTAAGTACGAAAACCACCATCACTCACCTGAAGTTGGCCTTTCCAGTCCTGGTTCCAAGATATTAGACATTATGGCCATTTTTGAAAAGTAAAGTAATAAAAGTTTTAAAAGACTTGCAGCAAAATTTTAATTATAACTCAACAGGACGACTAACAGGTAGTTCTAAAAGCAGCATTAGTCACCTGAAGATAGACTTCCCAGTCTTGGTTTTGAGTTATTTGACGTTATGGCCATTTTCTAATTTCAAATTTCGTTGAGAGTCATAACAATGGCAAGAAAGTAAAATGTGGCTTATTGCAATCTGAGTGTTACACAGACTACACACTGGTGCATCAGTTCCAGATAAAAGAAAATGATGAGTTAAACTGTGTTAGAACAACTTCCTCTTTCCAATCCTTACAAAAGCAAAACGGCCAATGGCCAATATAGGGTTTTATTTGGAAAAGCTTGTTTTCACGTTGCTCACTCCAAGTCGGCTGCCAGCTGACACGGAGCCAAGCCTTAAATACAGAACCATAGTCCATGTACGGAATAGGCACAGTGATATAGTGCCAGAGCAGATACATTTAGCTGTGGTGTGGGCGACCTCATTCCCCGCAAATACCAACGTGGTCAGGTATCCAGAAAAACTGGATAGAAGTAGATGTTAATGAGAAATGGGCCAGTCGGTTTTGAATATCTGCGAGAGCAGTGTGTGAACCAGCACGAAGTGATTCCAGGGCCAGTAGAGAACTAAGCAAGTCAGTATAAATAGTACAGTTTGAGTACTGCTTAGCTTCTATGTGTGATCCAGGGCAAGAGAAATGGCATACAGATCAGCAGTGAACACAAAAGCTGTAGAGGAGGTTCTGCACACAACCACCGAACCACAACAAACCATGGCAGAGCCCACAGAGTCACCTGATTTTTAACCATCCATTTTGAAAGGTCACATTTGGTGGGAAGGGTCTGATTAGTGGATACAGCAATGTTAACCAAAGACAGACCCAATTCACCCAACTACGCTGGGATATGAAGGCCAAAAGTAGCAATGGCAGATCATCTGTTCTAAAAAAATATGGCTCACCGAGGAAGGAAAAACACAACTCAAGATAGGATGCTTTGGTAAGGAATAAAGTTTCGAAGCATATAGTAAACACAGTTGCAAATGGCGGAGGTGAAAAGAAGGTTCATGAGACTATGTATAAGCTCTGAACTGGGGAAGTGCAAAAAGCCCCAGTGCAGAGCCAAAGTCCTTGAAAATGAATGGGGTCTAGCATCCTTAAGGCTGAGGGTCTGGCAAAGCCATAGACCAGTGATCCATAGTCGAGTTTCGACTGAATAAAAGCACGATATATTTTAGCACAGAACATCGATCTGTTTCCTAAGTGGTGGTAGAGAGGACACGGAGGATGTTCAGTACTCTTGTACATTTGACCCATCGCTGCTTGATGTGTAGTATAAAGGTCAGCTTATTTTCAAAGATAAGCCCCAAGAACTTTATCTCAGGGACCACAGACAGCACAACTTCACCAATATGGAGTTCAGGATCAGGGTGAATACCCTGCTGGTGGAAAAAGTGTATGTAAAGGGTTTTAGAAGAAAGAGAAGTTAAAGCCATTTACTGTGGTCCACTTCAGTAAATAATTGAGGGCTGCCGCTCAATATACCTCACGTTCAATGATTGACATGAGATGAGAAAGTCGTCGACATAGAGCCCGTTTGTAACAGTAAGAGGGAGTTGTTCAATGATGGCATTAATTTTTATACTGAAAAGTGTGACACTCAAAACACAGCCCAGCCCCGAGAGACTCCAAGTTCCTGTAGAAAAGAACGGGAAAGTTTCAAACCCACACGAGATTGAAATCTCCTCTCCATTAAAAATTTTTTTAATAAAAATGGGCAAACCGCCACGTAACCCATATATGTGGAGGTCTCACAAAATGCCGTACCTCCATGTTCTATCATAAACCTTCTCAATGTCAAAGAATATTAATACAAGATGTTGTCGTTTGAGAAAGGCTTCTCTGATTGACGTTTCAAGTCCAATCAGGTGATTCATGGTGGAGCACTGTTGTTGGAACCGACACTGGATGGGCGAGAGGAGATTGTTTGATTCGAGGAACCAAACAATATGAGCATTAACCATTCTCTCAAAGGTGTCACAGAAATAGCTCGTCAAAGCACTTGGACAGTAGTTTGAAGGAATCTTGGGTTCCTTCCCAAGCTTAGAGAAAGGGAGGACAATAACCTGGCACCAGGCATCAGGAAAAACTTTCTCCTGCCAGATCCAGTTGAAAACAATCAGAATAATAGCAAGAGGAGCAGGAGATAGATGGTGAAGAATTTGATAATGTACATCATCATGTCTGACCGATGTACTGCCAGACTGATTAAAGGACAGTTTCAGTTCCACCAGTGTAAAGGGATGATTATAATCATAGAGACAATCAGGTTGAAATGAAAGAGGTGATCATTCTGCCCAAGTCTTGAATAGTTATGAATGTGGAGAAAGAAGCAGAAGTGCTAGATACCAAGGATGTGGCGAGTGGCAAAGACAGGGTGGGCACATAATGATTAATCAACAGTGCTACAACTCCATGCACTCATCCATCACACAGCCTGTTATTTCTGTACAAAGAAAATTGCCAAAAGGTAACTGAATTGGCAGGTTTCAGAAATGTTTCCCATAAGGAAAGACAAATACGATGGTAGGAAGCTAACAGTGTTTCGATGTCATCCAGATTAGAACGTAAACCTCGACACTTCCATTGTATTAAGGTGGCCATTTTTAATTATGTGTAGGCAAATTGGGTGGAGGACCCTTCTGTTTACGACCACGACTTTTTTTGTCACTGCTCTTGGATCCTACCCTGGGTCAATTGGGCAGGTCATTGCTGTTGGAAGGGGATTCCAGTGACTGAAGATGCAAATGAATGATTTTTTTGCATCTTGGGGTGGGAGAATAAGATGTATCCGAGAAACTGCCTGTACCTGGAAGCAAGGGATGTGGATCTTGGGGTTTGTTGAAAAGTATCAACGTTTTTAACCATGCAGGTCAAACAGCCTTTCATTTCTTCTGAGAACAATTCTTTTGGAGGTACAGAGAGATCTGTCTGCACTCCCATTGTAGTTATGGAATGAAGTGCAGCAGCATACATCTGAGATGAAACAGTAGACAGCAATTTTTGAGCCTCAGGATAAGTAATGTTATAAATCATTTTCAAATGCTACACCTCTTTTTCTTCCAATCATTTAGGGCAAGAACGAAAGTAGGACAGGTGAGAGCCATTGCAATTGACACAATGAGGGTCCATTTCACACTCATAGGCATCATGGTCCTTGCCACCACAATGAGTACACATTAGGGAACCACCTGCTTTGAGTGACAGAACCCCTCACACTGGAAACGTCAGAGAGGGTTTGGAACGTACAGCCATACCCTGTAATTAAGATAACCCACCTTGAAGGTGGCAGGTGGATGTGGTGATGTAAATGTCAGAATGAGAATACTGGTCGGCATTGTAATTCCATCTTTGCGAATGGAGATACGCCTCACTGCAGAAACCAGCGAGAATTTCTGACTCAAGGATGTTTTTCAAATCCCTCTCAACAATAACTCCTCATGATGAATTCAAAGTAGCATGAGGTGTAACCTCAATAGGTACATCCCAATTGCCTTTGAATTCAAGAGGAGTTCACTGTGTTGAGACGTGGATGTTTCAACCAATATGTCCCCAGATCGAAGCTTCTTTACTGACTTTGGAGAGCAAACAAGTCCATCCAGTCCCTTCTGAATAAAAAAGGGGGACATTTGCCCTAAAAATTTGTCTGAAAAAGAATGTAGGATAAGAAAATGAGGTACAACAGGTGATACAGATGATAAAGTTTGCTGCTCAGAAACTGCAAGACGTGGTCATTTGGACTGTTTTTTCATTATTTTATTTAAGTTTTTATTTGGAGGATTCATAATAAAAAAGGGAAATTTTGGTGCCCACTGACCCCACCCACCATGGAGCCCTACGAGGGGATGCACTACAATGTCAAACAAGGACACTGTAGCAATGCCAGGGTTTTGTAAGCACTATACCCAAACTTCAGCATCAGATACAATGTCCACAACACCTGTTGAGAACTTCCAACACTGGTACTTGGTTGATTCTTGCCCACATGGACCAGCCGAATGATCCAAGGGGGGACACCATAATGCCGCCCGTCTAAAGGAATTCAAGGCCAAAGTGGTGTGTTAGGGTTGGACCCCTCAACCACCAGGATCCTCTCCTCACCTTCACAGGTCAGCACACACAGGAAACACGTGAGTGGATGTTTCGATCCCAAAGGAGGTAAACTGAAAGAACAGAACCTTCCCTGGGAGGTCCCCTCACCACGTAGAAGAATTCACACTGAAGGGCTAACACCAAAGTCAGTGCAATATATTTATTTTGAAAAACATACATCACCTGATTTATTCAATCAAAGGAATGGGCAGCCATCCCATTCTGTTTTACCTATACAAGCCCACAGGTGAGAATAGCCCAGAATGGGCATATTAATGAAAGAGATATATTGCAAGGGAAAAAACCTATCAGCAATCTCGTGGAACACCCCATATACACAGTGTGAATTATTAACCATGGGTATATTTTTTATTTCATCATGGCCATATAATGCAGAAATGAGATATATTATGTATACGTGGACAGACATAGCTTATCACAGAGATGGGTACTTGATGCAAAAAATGACATTCTATTGTAAGAAATTAAAAGAGTACATGAAAAAGATAACTTACCCAATCACAGCTTCACTGAAGTCTGAAGGATGGCAAATGTAGAAAATGGTACCCTGATGCAAAAGAAACAGTTACCAGATGAATGTATGAGGTGTAGTCCACAATGTACCTGATTGAAGAATTACCTCCAGCATATAATGGAGGTGAGATGCCAGGAAAAAGGTAAGGTGTCTGAGCTGATGCAAAGATACCTAGAACAGATTTTTGAATGAAAGAAGCAATAAAGAACAAACCAATAAAATCAAAAGCTAAACCCAACTGGTAAGGGTGGGAGGAAAATATCACAAACAGAAGAATACTACCAGAAGATAAAAAGGCAGGAACAGAAACCATAGAAGGTAGCTACATGAATAATGTAACAATGAAGAGCATGTATGGGACAAAGTTTATCTGGAACTGACGAGGAATAAAGGTAAAGAAGGGAAACTGGTGAAAAGAAAAAAAATTGTCCTCTTAAGTTGCTGAAGTGTTGGGAAAAAATGTTCAATTCAGATAAAGGAGAATATGTGCAGAATGAAAAAATGTATATGAATTGATGGCAAATATATCAGACTGATGATGCCCAAAGGCTAATAGGAGTAGGAAACAAGTCTTAAAAGAGAAGAGAAACAAAGAACAGGAAAACAAAGTTTCAAACAGAGGTAGAGTAAGGTAGTAAAGAACCATACTGTCATCCCAATTGAGAAGGACTGCTCAATGACGAGGTATACAAATCTGTAAAGAACATAACAAATTGGAAAGGTAAGAAAGGTAAATACAAAATGTTACCAGGAAACACAGAAGGTGTGGGATAAGGGTAGTCAATAACCAGCAATGGATGAGACAGAAGTCCCATGATCAAAGAGCCAAGTAAAGAAATCTGTAGGATGAAGAAAAGTGGGTCAAGAAGGGGAAAACACCAATGAAATACTGAAAATATTCCATTTATGTTGATAAATGCCCCACTGAGGATGAGTGAGTGGAATTTTCTAAAAAACAAAGTGATGCACCGAGATCATTCATATCTCATTACCAAGGACCTGTTAAATGCCAGACATAAAGACAGAGGGTAGGAAGGGTGGGATGAAATACTGGTGACCAAGATTGATGTAAAAGGGATGGAGTAAGAGGAAGAGGCAATGGAGAAGCAGTTCAAATCTGAAGTAGGTGAGGAAACCAGGGTTGTGCTTGCCAGTAAGAAGCAACCAGAAGGGCCCTAGATGGAGTGGCATGGATGACTGAAATCAGTCAGGAAAGAATACAAATGGCCCAATCCTAGCTGAATGAATTGAGAGCTTGGGTGTATGGATGAGGAACTAGAAACCAAAACAGAAATAACATGGAATAGTAAAAAGTTGCAAATGCATCTAGTTGACAAGTACCCCACACCAGAAGCATAGAAACTGGAAAATTTGATGAGCAAGTGACCATTCCCTGGGATAAAGTTTGTCTGGTTTAGAATGGCAAACTGTCACAAAGTTGAAAGCACCCAGAACATCATATGCAAATAGACATATTCCAAGCATGTGGCCCCCAAAAAAGGAGATCCAAGGTTTGATATTAGCAACAACTGTAGAATTGTTTCAATGGATCATGACAAGTGGATTCTGGAGTACAAGAAGAGTGTGATCTAAAGTATGTTGTACTGTCAGAAACTCCAAGATGTTGATATGGTAAGATCATTCAGCCATAGCTCATTTTTTCATTGTTGATCAACCCACACACTCTCCAACTGTGGAAGGAAGCACACATGAAGAGATGCAAATCTGAACGAAGAAGAGAAACTGAATGATATGTAGATGTAGTTCAGCAACCAAAGCAAATGTCAGTGAAAGAAAAAGGAAAGGTATTGGGAAAATCTAAGGGATCCTGAGCAAGAACGTGTTGGCTGTGCAGCATCTACTGCAGAGACTGCATGTGTAAAGAGATAAGTAATTCCACAAAAGCCCACATTCCCTAAAACAAGAGAACCTCATGAGCATTAAAATATGTAGCAGGAAGGGCAAGAACAACTCAAAGCTTTATTGAATGGAGTCAAACAGTAGGAGGTGAAGCCCAACTGAGGTAGGTGTTGAAAAAGACACCCAAGGGAACAAGATAATGGGTAGGGAACAGGAAAGTATTTTCCAACATGATAATCCAATTTATTCTAACTGCATCTGTCAAAAGCAGATGAATGTGTTATGAGTACTACACTATGGAATTAGCTAACAGAAGATAGTCATACACAGTGGTGTAAATTATGAAAACTAACAACAACAAAGGTAAGTTATCACTTAAAATTACAAAACAAACTGTAGCAGAAGTAAATATTTCCACATTGTATGAAATGTTAAAGAAAATAATCCCATGAAGAGATTGCTATTAAAAATTTTGACTGGAGCACTTTTGAAAGAGAAGTGAAAATTTGAAAATATCAATTATAGGGAGTCACGTGCTCCAGGAGGGTGTGTCACACTTCTATTGTTGGACAGTTGTCACATGATAATTTACTAGTGAAATGCAGTTAGACCATGATGTTTATGGGAATATGGGAGGGCAAGGCTTGTAGCATACAAAAAATATATTGCATATGGTATGTAGCACTAAATAGGAACAGCTATATGTATATATGTATCTGTGTGTGTGAGAGTGAGAGAGCAGAGGTCTACGTTGAGAATTTGTTATGTATGCAATGGTAGTAAGAATTTCACTGCATATTCAATTTTGAGCTAAGGCATAACTGAGAGGATTAATTATAGGCTGAAGCTATCTGCTAATTAGATGAATCAAAGACATTCTACTAGAAGTAATGATAATGACTGAATATGACAAAAAATAATATAATTAGTGTTGGGTTTAACCTGTTGTTCAATTCAATCAAATTATTGGAAGTTATTATCATGATTCACCTTCATCTAACTCTCTCACTGAGAGCTTGGTCATAGGAATTAACCTTGCAATCATTTTGTACTTGTTATAGTTTTTATGCTATAAATTTTAATACAGTATGCATATCCTCAATACATTTTGAAGATTATTAGTAAACATTATAAGGCTTTTGTGTGCAAAATATCAGACTTTTTAAATGAGTTTCAAGGTTTTTTGAGTAATGATTTGCTTGTGCATTTTTTTCTTCAAAAACTATCTAACATGCAAAGTGAATTTGATTTTAATATTAAAAATATTTTTATGGATCAGATAATTTTCAAATTTTACAAGCAAAGTCTTTATACCAAGTTCCATATGTTTATCAAGTGTTTTTATTTAAACTTTATATTTTATCTGTTATTTTCATTACTCTATATCTGTATGGGTTTAGTCAATTTGACTAACCTTGTAACTACCATAAAATTAGAAAATAACAGTTAAATTACACTTTCTTTGCTCTACAATGACTAGATAGTTTAAATCACATAACATTATACATCTACACACATTTATTATTTTTGTTTGTGTAAAACACATAACGTTATACATTTACAAACATTTATTATTTTCGTTTGTGTAAATCACATAACATTATACACCTACAAACATTTACTATTTTTGTTTTACTGTAAAATACATTCACATTTTGGTTATAATACATTACATATATATAGAGTTACTATTTAAAAATAAATTCCTAAATTTCAGTGACTTTTCTTAGTACATAAAACAATAAATGAAGAAGTATAGAAAATTATTTCTTTTAGTTACAAATTTTGCACTCATTTGCTGCTCAGTTTAAGTTGCTAAGCCTTATCAAACTTTGAACATGGTGGATGTAAAACAAAACTTCTTTAGGTTTTATGTATGCATTTTGAAATAACAAAAAAAAAAATCATAAATGATCATAAACATTGCACTATTTCAATGGCTTGAATAGTTAACCACTAACACCCTATTTGTTTTTGTGCAAAATTATGTGGACTTTCTTCTAAATCACATGTGAGATCCATATTATGATAATTCATATGTGTTATCTTGCACTAACCATCATTAAATGTAATTTCCCCAATATTTGCATAAATAATGAATTGGTTCAAGTCATTCTGTTAATATCTAAAGATACCTATTACAGTTTAAAATACCAACAAATTTAATACCATAACTAACATTCACTAATACCATTAATGTAAGAACATGCAAATACTCAAGCATGAACCCCGACATATTCCAATAGTAAAAGGATAAAGTCTGATTGGACTCCAATAATTACAACTTTTTACTTGTTCTCATCCAACCATCAAATAGTCCATTCTAATTAATGTGATTTTCTTTACTATGCATCTTTGTAGCATCTTAAATATTTTTTGAAAATTATGTATATCACATTCAAACCCTTTCCATCATCTAAATAACATATCTTTTCACACAAAAAATTAACAAATCAGAATGAGAAAACTTCCTTTTAGTGAATCTATGTTGATTTTTCCTTAGTGACATATTTCATTTGGTAATTATCCAAAGCTAGTTTTATCAGACTGTCTAGAATCATTCCCACTTAAAACTAAGAGCAACACAATTTTCTAAGTTATCTGCCCACTCTATTTGGATGAAAAATGAAAGAGAGAGGCTCGCATACCTGAAACTTTACTTCTTTTAAAACTGTGGGGAAAAAAGACCTTGTCTGGTCTAAACATTTTTAAAGTTTTTTAATCTATGTGTGATTTTTCTTCCTGTTAAGGAACTAATCTTCATTATTCAGGTCAGTTGCAATCCCATAGAATTTTCTGGGTCTGAAATATTGCTAATGTCTTTTCTTGCTAAAACTGAGAAAACAATTAAAAATTCAGTCAATGTTACAGTCTTTATCAGCATTTTGTATGTGTGTTTTTCTTATAGCAAAGCCACATTGGGCTACCTGCTAAGACATTTGCTAAATTTTAAAATGTTGAGCTTGACTGTGTATATAAGATTTTTATAAGGATTACATTATGATTTTTTTTCTTCCTTATTGATAAATTTCAGCAAAACTGAAACAAAAATGAAATTATAGTTTATGTAAACTTTTTTTTTCCAGGTGTACATAACTAAGGAGTAGATCTCACAACAAAGTTGTATTTTTTCAAAAATAACCTCTATCATAAAAATTAAAAAGATAAGCATTTTAAGTTCTAAGACTAATTAATTTAGATATTTTAAATTACTTTACACTTCATAAAAAGGTAATTAAAAAGTATATTAGAAATACAGATGTACAAAATGTTGTAAAACAGAGCTTGAAATAATCTGTAAGCTATACAATTCTTACTAAAGTGTTAATAAGTGTAAGGTATGTGATACTGAAACAGAACAGCATAAATGTAAAGAATTGTGTTTGTTTTTGTTTTTTTGCAATCAGGGTTTAGAAATATCTTAGTGAAACTACATTTTATTCTAATTTAATCTTACCTTTAAGTCTATAGCACAGTCACATGAAAATGAACTGCACCAGAGGAGAGCTATAATTTATAATATAAAACAATGACTGGTTGTCATTGAACTAATTATAAAGTACCACACCAATATAAAGCTTATAAAAGTATAGGCAGTCATACTATAAACTACACTAGAATATAGACATACATTGACAGTTTACTATTTGACTTGCTGACATCTAATCAATCAGAGCTTATAACACCAGGAAAAAGCCAATATAAGTACAGGCAGTCATACTATGCTTATTGTAGCAATATCTTCTTTTCATGGTTCCCAGGACTCAAATACCATGTGACAAGCATATAGAAGTTAGAGTTTTAGCTATTCAAAGACACTTCAAGCATAAAACTGTGGTTATAAGTCCCATTTTTTGGTAAAAGCCATATGCAAAATTCTAAAGAATATATGAGAAACTAAACTTGTAATAATAAATGTGTGAGTAAATCAAACTCCCTAAAACATCATATTACATATCTCAAGATATTCTCTCTACATGATAAAAGACAATCCAGTAAGAAACCTTTCTCATAACCTACTTGTAATTAATGAATTCTACAGGGTGTTTGGAAAGTCACTGTGCAGTTTTGTAATCCTATTTTATTCAGTCTATTTCAAGCCAGCAACTGATAGCAGTGTTTAGAAACAAAATAAGAAGAATCCAGGCCTATATTGATGCCAACAGGGGTTACTTTCAACAATGTTTATAATTGTCATTCATATTTACCTCCTGTATTCTATATTGACACGTCTGTTAATAAATATATAAGTGCACAGTGGCTTTCCGAACACCCTGTATATCCAGAACAGTACTGAATTAGCATGAACTGATCTTAATGGATGTGTACCCCTAATATATCACTATTAAGACGTGATAATTAAAGCAAAAAAACACTTTACTTTAAACAATTAAATGTAAAACTGAAAAAGAAGGATTTTTAAAGTTGAATTTAAATCCATATCTTATGCCAACAATCAATTACTATTTGTGAAAGTAAAAAGAACAACAGTGTCAGGACCAATGTGATACAACTACAGCAAAGCATACTAATGGATCAATAAAACAATGGGACTGCATATTAGCCAATGGTGTAGATCAGTGGTGCAAAGTGTTTTATTGCACTCTCCTCTAAACCCGCATTTAGTTGTAACCCCACCCTGTTTAACTTGTCATTTTCCAATGTGTTTTGTTACTACATTAATTGATAGTGGTGATACTTGTACAGTTGTCATTAAGATTTCATTTAAGATTTGATTTGTATACTCCTATATACATTTTCAGTCATGTGTCCCTTTCTGATTCTCCCTGCCTCTCAAGGGGAGAGTGCCTGACAACATGTGCACCACAGGTACAGTTCTACAAAGAAATGATGGTGCCTTGGCTGTTGATAAATACAAACCCATTCTTATTCATCATGTTATTCCCTAACATAAAAAAAAAGTTAAGCACAGATTATCTTCTAGCTTGACATGCTTAAACAGGGTATTTCTAAAGGAATTTTACTTCAAACTGATCTCTTTGTTTATGTTTATTTTTTAAATCTTACTTCTGCCCATCAAGAAACTAATAGGTTTCCCATTTTAATTTCCATGACCACCTTCTCAAACACTTCAAAATTCTGATATTATGAAAATAAAATAAAATTTAAGCTTCTATGGCACCAGCAAATAATTTGGTACTGATTAAATAAAACTTATATTTTTACAATAATAACACTTTTAACAAGATTTTTGCATGTGTGTGTGTGTATTTTGTATTTCTCTTCACATAAAACAAGCTAAATTACTGAACAAATATAATTTTGTAAAGCAATTTTCAACTACATTTTCACTATATATAAAATCTTATTAACTCTGGATATTCTTTACTTCACACCACAAAGTTTTACAGTTTTAGTAAAGTACGTTTTGTTATAGAAATTATTATAGCATAAACTCTTAGCTAATAATCCATATTTTAATGGCATATAAGTTTTAAGTTATTAATTATACAAGGAAATATTTTTTAAAAATCCTAAAGTTACCCTAGCGTAACACATTTTCTCAAGGCATCTTCTCTTCTCTATTTTATCCACCACCTCTCTACAAAATTAAATGTTAATTACTCACTATAAAATTGTCATTGCTCAGACAAACCACAACTTTATAGCCCTCTCTTTCAGAATTTGTTAATAGTATTCTCTAACATTTAATTATACATTACCTATAACCAATAGAAAGTCAAAATTTTCTTCTATCAAATGATATGTTGTATAACATTGTGTTATGCACAGATAAGCATGAATTTAACTCAGAGTACAAACTTCTTCCCCATGTGAAGCTTAACAGCTGTCTTGGATGAATTCATTAGAGCTCTTGTCACATACTTAGAAGGCCAGAAAAATTTTGAGAATTAGTAGAAACTGTATAGTTTTTGCATATTATTAGTCTATGTTGTTTGGTGCATCATTTAACTAAATAAAAATTACTTAATAAATAAATAAATTTAATAATAATAAAATAAAAATAACTAAATAAAAACAAATGTACTATACTTCTGTAAACAATAGTTAACATATACCACATAATCGCAGAGAAGTATAAGACCTCCTCGTTGCACCATTTCTAGGTTACAGGATGTTTGGGTGATTTCACATTTGGTTGGTAGCTGTCTACAAATGGAAAAAAACCCTCACTATGAAAACAATCAGTAAACATCTTAACAACAACAAAAAAAGCAAAAATTTAAGAAAAATCCACATTTTGGGAAATTTGGTTTTAAAACGTTTTCACTGTATTGGTTATATATATATCAAATCAAAATGATTTGATCTTCATCAATAAAAACAGACCATAAGCTTTTCTAGCTCAACATAATGTTAAGTGATTTTACTTGTGAATGTATAAAAGTATTATCACTTTGAACTTATTAATCATGTGCATTAATAAATTGTAAAGTAGAGAAAATATAAGAAAGTTTTTATCATGAACTGACCCACCTATGTAAGTATCTGCCTACTGCAATTTAAGCTAGCCTTAACATTAACAAAGTATCAACAAATATATTATCTTTAATACAGAACAGTGTTAAATGGAATAAAATAATTGCACTAGGTAAGAAACCAAAACAAACCACATTACATGTGTCACCTGATGTAGGATAAGTATTCTACCAGACAACACTTAATAAAAATCATATTCTTAGATTTACTAACTATTTAAGCTAGCCTTAACATTAACAAAGTATCAACAAATATATTATCTTTAATACAGAACAGTGTTAAATGGAATAAAATAATTGCACTAGGTAAGAAACCAAAACAAACCACATTACATGTGTCACCTGATGTAGGATAAGTATTCTACCAGACAACACTTAATAAAAATCATATTCTTAGATTTACTAACTATTACCTATATTGCCTTTGAATCCTCACCTTGGACTTGCAGGAAGTGTAGCAGGACTAGCATGAAGAGAACCATGTTGGAGAATCTTTGCCCAAAAGTCATGACTATCATAGTTCAACAAGGTAAGGATGTTACACCACTGTAAGACCAATACTGGATAAAATGGTGCTAACTCAATAAACATCTCATTGATTTCTGTAACAGAGTACATGCTAACTGTTGCATAGGACACAGTCTTAGTTGAAGATTCTGCTTTGACAAGTTCCATAGCAGCTGTTGCAACACGACGAAAAGACCCAGACTGAAACATATGCATGAGATAGAGAAATAAGTGAGCCATCTGCTGACAGATGAAGGTTTGATAATCTACTGGGACAGCCGGAATAAATATTTGTCGATGGACAGCTTCCACAACTATACCTAACACTTGAAAAAGGAACCTAAAAAATCATATACAGTTTGTTAACTTACTTTGAAAATGTACAGATAACAAGAAAATATTTTACTTTCTAATAACTTGTATGTTTGTGGTCAGGTTTTTCCAGGAAATAAAAATACTAATATTAAGATATATATCCCATCTCTATTACTATTACTCCAGAATCTCATTTTAGTTATGTAAGAACAAAAACAAACAAAAAATTCCAATCTTGGGAATGTGCTTCAGATGGTAATTTTTGTTTCACTCATATCACTCTCAAAACCATCATCAGATAATCCAGGTTCACATCTAGAACTACTGTGAGCTTGCACATGCAATTTAATATCAATTTGGATCCATTTTCTCATAAAAATTAAATTATTTTCAAATGCAAATAATGTGATGTTTTAAATAGCAACATACACCATGTTTAATCCAAATCAGCAGCTGAGATAGTTATCAGTTCAAGTTAGGTTTTGTGTGCTTGACTCCCATTTCTAGTGAGAAATTTGCATTGAATTATGTGGTCACCATACAACAATGGGTGCACCTAATGGGTTAATCCATTTTGTGTTATTCCTCTTTTTTAAGCAACCTTTACTCAGTCATTAAAAGAAAATATTCATGCATAAATCCTCAGACTGAATGCTGGAAAACATCTTAACTGATGAGTACAACCAAACATACTTTTTGTCAATAATATGTTCACATATTCCTGGAAAACTCTAAAGGTACAAGTCATTGCTCAGGGTATATCTACTGAGAGACAAGAGATAAAGCATTTGAAAGTAAAAAAACAAAGACATAGTGACAAACTGACATTAACCTAGTAGAAAAATGAAATATGTGAAAAAGCAACACTTAGTTGAAGGTACATTGATCATGATGAATCAGTAATATTTCTATCACCTCTTTTGTGGAATAAAGGTGATATTTTTGAAACCATTAGAATTGGAATGTTATTTAGTATATTAATAAGGGTCAAACTTTAAACAAAGTCCAAAATAATAATCAGTGATTTCTCAACCCAAACCAGCCGTGTTTAGATACATAAAGTCCAAAATGCCTCTAGAATATACTGGTGTAGAAAAAAATAATAGCAGCCAAAATACATCTAGGATGTGGCAAAACATGAAATGGCAAAACACTATATACTTGTAAAACATTTTGGAAAATGTGAAAGAAGAAAATGTTCTAAGGACATCTAGGTATGAAATATCTATTGAACATGACTATTAAGTGTGAAATAGTAATACATAAAATGACTATAGGATATGTTGGCAAGATAAAACAGCAACAGTTATTTTGCTGAAAGTTGAAATTATTAATGTACAAATGCCAAATGTTGATTAGGATGAAAATCAGCAGTCTATATGATATTACAAGAAATGTAAAAAAAATATCGAGTAAAATATATACGAGTCAGGATGTTGGAGACTCTGAAGCAGCCATAAACAAACTTCAGTTGGTTTACCCATGCAACTGGTGATATTTAATTACTAAGAGTAACACAGCACTTAAACTACAATAACTTATTATTATAAAAATAAATATATTTTGCTATGATCAAGTGTGAGGAATGGTAGAAAACACGTAACTAAACATTTTTGTTTTTGCAATAATAAATATTTGTGGTTTCAATGGTGTGCTACTTTCAATAAACAAGTTTCAATATGACATGTTTATAAAGGAAGAGTGTGATGTTTAAAATATTTAGAAAATTCTGACATGGTTAAAATAGCAGAGTATCTCCAAGATGTGTTGGAGAAAGTAAAAGAATTGCAATAATGCTCCTAAAATATGTTTGCGAAGTGAAACAGCATTTGCTAAACTTTATCTACAATGTATTTGTACAACATGCTAATAAGGGTAAAATACCCAAAGCCAGAATATTTCAATTATATGTTGAGAATTGTTAGATGGTAAGTGTATATTGACAATTGTAAAACAAGAACAGACCTTGTATTCTTACATGTTGATAAGGATAAAATACCAAGACTTAAAATGTCTCTATTATATATTGAAAATGGTAAAACAGCAACAGACCTATTATTTATATCGAAAAACACACCTTCAAAAAGACTGCAGAAAAAAGTTAAAAATGCATTTCTATAATAAAAACTTGTTCTGTTTGTCAATTATTTATTGAACTACAGAAAAAAACATTTTAACCCACTACCACAGTTTCTTAGACAAAAAATACAAAAGAGCACTGCTATTTTCAGAGAATAAGCCACAAATAAACAAAAAAAATCCTGAAATTTTAAATTCTTAATGCTTATATTTAATTACAATAATAACATGTGTTTCCTTTGTCATTATAATTTTTTCTGTTTGAATGCACTTCTGTTTTTTTTATATAGTTGCAGGTGAAGCCCACTTTAATGCACAAATTTTTATTTTGTAAAACCTTTTGTATAATCCTAAATTAGGAAGAAAGTGTCTTGTTTGCTCCAATGAAGCCATAATGGTGAAACATTAGCTTAAATAAAACCAATTATGTTTTCTGGAATAAGAGGTCTTCTTTTATTTACCTTTGTAACAAAAAACAATTTTACTTTTTACATTTTGAGTATGTGCCCTTAGTCAGGATTAGCTATTAAAATTACACAATATAGAAAATGTGGAGCACGTATACAGAGCGAGATATGCAAAATAAATCTGATGTATTTTCTGGCTTTGTCATACAACAATTAAATTACATACATATATATACAGACTGGAAAAGCTGGGACAAGAAAATAAAGATAAAAACTGCACAGTTAACAAAAAAAAGTTATAACAAAACTTAGATGGTAAAAATTAATCAACATGGACATTATTTACACCAAGAAATGGGGGAAATAGTGGTGACAGTTGTCAAAAACAAGATTAAAAAAGTGTTATGTTTTGGAACAGTTTTCATCAGAAGAAAATTTCTTATGATCAAACAGGA
This sequence comes from Tachypleus tridentatus, assembly GCF_004210375.1. NCBI lineage: Eukaryota > Metazoa > Arthropoda > Merostomata > Xiphosura > Limulidae > Tachypleus > Tachypleus tridentatus. The sequence goes on along the minus strand of NC_134829.1, from coordinate 10,050,740 downwards.
AAAGAAGACCACACCATTTCTCTGTTTCAAAGCCACTGACCAAAGTACCTTAATAGAAAACCCATTTTTCGGAAGTATGTATTTATTACTATTTGTTTGTTATATGAAAAGCATGATTAGCCCTATTTCATAAATAACCTTCAATAAACTCTATTAAATTCATGTTAAGAATATCCTCACAGTAATATTCAGCCATATTTGAATATATTTTTCTCATAAGTATTTCACACATGCACAAATGTGACTTACGTGTCACAAAGGCCACACACTGGTGGGTCAGTAGCATATAAAAGAAAATGATCTGTTACACTGTGACCAATGTGTAGCCTAGCCTAAACAATTTGCTCCTTCTGATACTTATGGAAACAAAACATATATATAATAACCAGAGACCAACAGCATATTTAATTTGGAAAAGCTTGTTATAGCATTATTCATCCCAAGCTGACTACCAAATGGAGAGCAGACAAGCCACATATGGCATATGGGAAGAAGACATATGGAACAGGCCTGGCTTTGTCGGCACCAGAGCAGACAGAATTGTTTGTTTTTGAAATTTGCACGAAACCACTTGAGGGCTATCTGTGTTAGCCATCCCTAATTTAGCAGTGTAAGACTAGAGGGAAGGCAGCTAGTCATTACCACCCACCGCCAACTCTTGGGCTACTCTTTTACATACGAATAGTGGGATTGACTGTAACAAAATAACACCCCCATGACTGAAAGGGCTAGCATGTTTGGCGCGACGTGGATGTGAACCCGCGACCCTCAGATCATGAGTCGCACGCCTTAACACGCCCCAGACAGAATTAGTTGTGGTATCAGCAAGTTTGTTCCTTCAAACACTGACATGGCTAGGTATCTAGAAAAACTAGATTAAAACACAAGATTTACAATAATGGGCATGTCATTACTGGATGTTGATGAGAACAAGGTAAGAACTAATGTTAAGTAATTTCAGGGCCAGTAGACAGCTAAAAGAGTCAGAGTACTTTATAGCTTCTACATGATCCATGACAAAAGAAATGACATAAAACTCAGCAGTGAATACAACAAATGCAGAGGGGATTCTACACACAACCACTGAGCCACAACAAATCATAGCATAATCCACAGTGCCACCTGATTTTGAACTATCCATATAAAAAGAACCAGAGAAATGGTTTGAAAGATGTTTGGCAAGGAGAATGTGGTCTACCTAATCAGGAGTATCTACCTTTCTCAGATAAATCAAAGAAAGGCCACAAATGGGGATAGTATTTAGCCATGGTGTGATGAACTATTAGAGACAGCAACATCATCCCATAACAAACCCAATTCAGCCAGCTGTGCCTGAATACAAAAGCCAAAAGAATGAGTTGCAGCTCATCTATTACAAAAGAGCACAGCCCACTGAAAAAGGAAGATACAACCCCAGATGGGATGCTTTTGTACAGATCAAAGCTTGTTAGCATACCGCTGAGAAAAATAGAAGTGGCAGATATGACGGGAAGGTTCATGTACAAACTGTGGACTGGCAAAGTGCAAAAAGCCCTGTGTGGAGCTGAAGTCCCAGATGGTGAATGGGGACTAACATCTTTAAGGCAGAATGGTAGGTCAGAGACCCATTGTCCAGTTTGGGTCAAACAAGGGTACGACAGATTGCCCTTGTACACTTGAAACATAGCTGTTTCATTTGAGAACTGAAAGTAAACTTGTGGTACAAAATAAGCCTCATGAACTTTGCCTCAAGGACCATAGAAAGAACATCACCAAAAGGGAGCTCAGGATTAAAATGTAAATGTCACTGTTGGCAAAAGTGCATGCAAATGGTTTTTGAGAAAGAAAAGGTAAAATCGTTTGCTGAGATCCACCTCAACAAGTGATTGAGAACAGTTTGAAGTATATACTCAATAAGAATTGTGTTCAACAGCCAACATGAGATGTAGAAGTTATCAACAAAGAATCCATTTGCAACTGCAGTAGGAAGTTGCCGAGTAATAGTATTAGTTTTCACACTGAAAATCATAACACTGAAGACTTAGTCTTGAGGGATTACAATTTCCTATGTAAAAGGACCAGAAAGAGAGGAACCTACACAGACTTTGAGTCACTGGTCATGTACAAATTATGAATAAAAATGGGCAAGGGGTTACACAACCCAAATGAACAAAGGTCCTGCAAAATGCCATGCCTCCAAGTATTATCATAAGCATTCTCAAAATCAAAGAAGACAGAAATAAGATGTTCTCTTTCGAGGAAGACTTCCCTGGTTGATGTTTCAAGTTGAATCAAGTGGTCCATAGTGAGTGCTGTTGATGAAACCCACACTGGTTGGAAAAAATCCTGGGAAACTTCCCAGGCTTAGAAAAAGGTAGAACAATGGCCTTGCCTCAGGCACAAGAAAAAATTTTCTCCTGCCATATCTGGTTTAAAACAACCAGAAGAAAAGCAGGAGAGGTAGGAGAGAGATGGTGCAGCATCTCAAAACTAATGCCACTGGGTCCAGCTGATATACTGCCAAAACCATGAAGAGTGAGCTCATGTTCCACCAGTATCAAACCTCAAAGGAAAATAAGAGAAAAGTGAAGGGAAATAGATAGATTAAATGCAGCAGAAGACCAAGTTGGTGCCCAAAAATAGGGAAAAGGACCGTTATTGAAGAAAGACAGATTGTCATTCTGCATGGTAGTTCACTTGCATGTTGTTCAACTCCATGTGGATTTATCTAATAAACACATCTTTCTTAGCTGCTGCATGGTGTAAAAATGGAGAATAAGTAAGCTAGAGGTTGACAGCCAAGATGTACTAGAAAGGTCTAAAGGACCTCAATACAGCCTGGCTCATACAGTACATCTGGCAACGTTTGTCTCTCCCTTCACACCAAAATGGCTAGGTTGGCTAATATGCCTCATATTTTCGATTAACCAGACCATAAACCAAAAAATATATGCAAGATACAGGGTGTTCGGAAATTCACTGTGCACTTACATATTTAATAATGTTTCAATATAGAATACAGAAGTTAAATATGAATGACAATTATAAACAATGTTGAAAGTGACCCCTGTTGGCATCAATACAGGCTTGGATCCTTTTTATTTTGTTTCTAAACACCGCTATCAGTTGCTGGCTTGAAATAGACTGAATAGACATATGATTACAAAACTGCACAGTGACTTTCCGAACACCCTGTACAATAGATAAATAAATAAATAAATAAACGAAAGAGGGTGGGTTAAATCTTTTGGATTGATAAGAAAGAATTAAACAGGCCTAAAGTATATTTGTTAAAAGGTTGGATAATATCAGTCAGAAAATCAAAATATATCTCATCAATTTGTTTCCACATTCAGTTTGAGTGACTGTGAAAAAATGTGTTATAGAAGGTTGTTTTTGACACACTCTTAATTAGTAATATTTGTGTAATACATTAAAACAATTTAACATACCTGGCCAAAATTTCTTCTGGCAAAGGCCCAGATTCAGAATCCACTGACACACATAATGTTGGGCTTGGACCAAGCCAAGAGGTCTGTGCCATGGGAAAGTCTGCTAACTTAGGAATTCCCATAACTAACCCTAAATCACCCAGTCTTGATAATACCACCTCTTCTTTAGCTTGGCCAATCAAAACCCTCATTACAACAAGAACTAAGCACATCCACTGGTTCAGAATGGAGCTACAATTCTGTATAAAAAAAAAAAGAAGAAATTTTATAAAATGTGTGTTTTCACTTGATTTCTCAAGAGTTGACACAAAATCAATGAATTTGTTTTTTAACAGTGAAGGTTAATTCTGCATACAATATTTTTCCCAGCTGAAGTGAGAAGGTATACAACATGAGAGATATTCATACTGTTAGTGAGATTCCAGATGTTTTATTCTGTTTGAAATGTCAGTTTCATAAATAAATTTTTAAACAAGGCAGAAGGAATTATTTGAAAAATGTATGCTTTGTTTTTGCCAGCCTGTTATCATTATATTATGTCAACCAAATTTTTGGGGATAAAACATATTTTCATATTTATGTGCATAAATATTCCAAATGCATATAATATTACATATACAAAACTAACAAACTTCAGGCAAAGAGAATGCAAGAATATAAAGTTTCTACACTACAAAGCTTAAAATTGATTTAAACTACATTTATAAACTTGAAGACTGCACAAAAAACAACCACTAATACAATCCAAGGCACATAGACCAAATATTCACTTGGGCCTTATTTTTGATAACATACATTTGATTTGAATATGTTCATAAACTTTATAGAAGTGCATTACAAAAACTTTGTTACTTATGTCACAGATTTGGGGCCCAATATGAAAACAAAAATTGTAAATTTAATTTATTATTCCAAACAATGACAAGTTAATATTGATTTTATTCAAACAAGATTTAATACACTCTTAAGTTACATATTTTATTTCAAAAAGTGAAAAAAGATAAAATACTCAAAAGGCCAGTTTACTAACAGGTGAAAAATAATTGGGTATATATGTCTAACTATCACTAACTGTTTTAAAGACAACTTTTTATTATGATCAAATACACAATATGTAAATATGCTTTAATGAGCAATGCTTTACATTTTTAGCTAGAGACTGAATATCCACATAAAACATTTGGTTCGCTTCATTATCTATTTATTAGCATAATAGTGCAATGCAAAAAAATAAAAAGTTAGCTTTGTTTAAGTCATTAGAGTTCACTAATAATAAATATGGCTTAATGGTGTCCAATCTTTAAAATAAAAAATAAAAAAAGGTACTGTCTGTTTTCTGTCCATGTAACCACTTTGCAAGATGTGGAAGAATATTAACCAAAACTGATATGGAAGTTTATTAGCTCTATGCAGGGGTGCATACAAATTTTCATTTTTGCATCTTCTAGTATTTTATGGGTGTTTTTCACCACTACTTCACTGGAGGTTATGGAGGTTCAATGGGTCAATAAGGAGATGCATACAAATTTTCTGTTTTGTGATTTTTATAGGCTTTTTTTGTTTTTTTAATTTTTTTTTTACCACTACTTCATCCCCAAATTCTGTATAAAAGTTTGTTGGTCCATGCAAAGATATATGTAAATCTGTAGTTTCACATTCTGTGTTTTGCTGTTTTTGTAATAATGTTTTACAATTACATATGAGGGAAGCAATTTTTCATGTCTTAAGATAACCTTTAATTAATCATGAATTTATGTAACTTCTATCCAGAAGTTGGGTACTGCAGTTAGTAAACAATATAATTAACCAGAGGTTTGGATATGCTGTTTTTAATGAAGTCCTTCCTAGTGATTTTGTTTACTTTATCAAAATGTATTAATTTTTCCTAATATATATAATCACACACACTGAAACTTTTCAAGTTAACTATGTTAATATAAACTACTAATTGATTGATCATATATTTTGCTGTGAATGCAAATTAATTTCATCATTCATATGGGTTCAACTAATTTGTTTTAGTAACAATAAACAAATAAATACATTATAAACACCAGAATATGGAACAGTTCTCATTTTTTGACTCACTGTGTTCCTCTTCACAAGAGACTAGAGCAGAATTTGTTGTGAATCTCAAAGTCAGTATCCTTATAACTGAAAATTGTATGCTTAAAAGCTTTTCATAAAATTTTAATAAATTCAATATTTCAACAATTCATACTATATTTCAAGAATAAATTGTATGTTAAATAAGCAACTGACTATTATCACAACTATGGCTCTTCATAAAATTTCAGATGTATTAAAACCTTGTATACGAAAAACTTTCTATCTTAGTGATTCCAGTGTCTCCTGCAGAATGTACGACTTTAAATTGTTATTTCCTGTAATAAGAGTTCATAGTCAACCCACACATACTAATAGATGAACAAACACTGAAGTGTTATTTGCTGTAACATGAGTTTACAATCAATCCGTGCATACTAACAGAGAAACAAACACTGAAGTGCACTTTCATACAGTTAGCCTACAGAAGATGTGACTCAGATTCACTAGAAAAACAAACATTCATGCATACTTCCATAAAGCTATACTACCGAAGTAAATAAGACCAAGATCCAACAATATATATACAAATCAAAACAAACACCCAAATGAACTTTGGCAGAGCCAGTTCACAATATTATGTATGAACCAGATCCTCTGGAACAGAACTGCTATCAAATGTCACTTAATTTTACATAAGTTGTTAAAACTAAAACTAAGAGACTTTACTTAGAACTACGTGCACAACCCATACATGTATTATTTAATTTATGTATATAATTTGTGTCTGTGTATATATACTGATAGACAGATAGATAGTTGTCTTCCAACAGATCACACAAAGCTGATTCACAGTATACTCTGATGCACTAAAATGACCAGAAAACCAGGTGGCTGAAGCTAAGCAAACCTGAACATTCTGGATCTATACTACCTACTCAAATGCATACATCTACAGGACAGACATCAAGCTGTTAGCAGAAGCTCATGACCAATCTGTCTGATGATGATGTTTGTGGGTCTAATAGTGCAGAGTAACTAATACCATTTGCTTTACAGGTAGTAAATAAAGCTTACATTATATATTAATATGGAGAAACCAGAAAAAAAAATGTATATAATAAAAGTAAAATTATTAAGAACAATAAATGGTAAAGGTAACAAGTAAAAAAGTCATATCACAACTTCCAACAACCCACAAAAAGTTAAAACAGTCATGTTGAACAATGCCATCAATCCTGAAGGTACAGTACAATGTAAAATGGAAATAATATTAATAAACATGTCTAAAAACCTGCTACTACTGTACAACATTCACAAGGAAAGCAAACTAACAGGAACCTGTCAGAGATTTTCCTAAAGATTTGTTTCAACTTCTAAATTACATTTTAATTTCATCATTTTTTTTTACATGATGCCTTATTTCACCTCATATATATAGGCCTAATAATAAATGATCCAAAAAATGAAGAATATTTCAGTAAACACATTTATTTTCCAACTATGGAATGAAAGTTTAAAATATTAAATGTATTTTTTTAAATACCTATTCACTTGAATTTACTTATATAGGTGAATTTTCAACTGCACACTAGAAAAACCACAAGAGCCAATTAATGGAGTGTCACACTGCTCATCTGACAGTAACATGTTATCATCATGAAAAGGAACATTTTGTAGCACAGGCAGTCATGTTCCTCCACCTTCCCTGGCCCCAGGCACTTGTGATTACATCAATCATTCTCTCTTTGTGTAGCAACATTCTTAAATGATCAATGATATTTGCCCTCTGTCTACCTCTATACTTCTTTTTGCTACACATTTCCAAGTTGTTATCAACTGTGTCATCCTCTTTTTTCTGATCACATTATCAAAGATTGCTGCTTTTTTTGTACTTTTCTTATAATTTTTTTTGTTTCTGTTTGTTCTTTTCCATTTGTTTTCTAGTCTTTGTAGGAAACCCTAAGCATTTGATTAGGAACCATATTTCATTATATTGCAACAAGTGATTTTTCCATTTGTTTGTTTACTCCTTCATAATTCACAACCGGATATTAGGATTGGTTCAATGTAGCAGCTAAGAACACTTTTGTGCACTTTCATTGGTATACTTCCTTAACACTCCTACGAAAAGTGGGGCCTAATAGGCCCCAGAGCAACTTGAAAGGTTATTAATATTAGGCTAATAATTTTGTATTTAACTGAAATTGCCATTTAAATCCATTAATGAATGGATTAACGAGATTCCCACTGTCTCTATCTACTATCTAGCGAAACCACAGCCAGGGGAACGGGCTTGGAGAAATCAGGACTAGAAACGTCTTTTCGTAGGAGTGTTAATCAACATATTTTTCATCTTCAAAAATGTGTCTCAGCTTGTGCAATTCTGTTTTTCATTTCATTTTGCCATCTGCCATTTGATGTAATCCATAACAAGTATTTGAACTTGTATATTTGATTAAGAAGGGTCCCATTTAATACTAAAGTGCATTTTGTTCTGGTTTCTTTCTTTGATGTGACCAAAGGTTGTGTTTTCTTAGTGTTTAGGCAGACTCCTATATTTTCACTTTCTTTATTAACAATGTGAGGACTGAAGATTTTTTTTCACTCCTGCTATTAAACACCATATAATCAAGCACATTGTTATTACTTACATTATTGCCTTCAATACTTATGCATGTATGTCTTCTATCTCTCCCATGATTATTTCACTGTACAAGGAGAAGAAATCAGGGGAATAACACATCCTTGACAGACTCCCCTTTTTATCTTATAAAATTAGCTAAGCGCATTCTCAAATATGATGGCTGATGTTTGTTCCAACAATATATATTTTTGATTATTCTCATACCTCTACCATCTAAATTGCTATTTTCAAGAATTCTCATTATAACTTTATGTTTCACTTTATCAAATACCTTTGTATAATCCAGGGGTGGTAAAACTGCAGCTCATGAGCCATATGTGGCTCTTGACATATAATGTGCAGCTCGCAGAAATATGTTGGCTGAGCTCCTTTTTGCATCACAATTTATATAAAAGGTAAATAAAATATAATTATTTACCAGGTATAAAGTGAGAGCCCACTCATGGTGAGTAAATACACTTAAGAATTTAAATCTTAATTTTAATGCTAGATTTGAGTCAGGGATTAAAGAAATATTGGATCAGCAAGGATTACAAAGGAATTGTGCTGGAGATTCAGTAATCAACAAGCCGCTGCTGACAATGTTAGTTTTAGTACACATGGCTTGCAACAGCATGATTTTGGTGTGTGTGGCTGTGTTGAGGGTAGTGAAATTAGCAAAGTGTTAATGTAATACAGGGCACTGTAGAGTTTGGTTGAATTTTTTAGAAGTGTCTGTGAAAATTTTGTGAAGGAAAATGGTGTCATCAAATTGAAAGAAGCAAAAGTATGAAGATGAAAACAGAAATTTTAAGCCAGAGTGGGAGAAAGATTCACTGTTAAAGGAGGTAAACCTTTACGTCTTATCTGCAATGTATTACTCAGTCATTACAAAGCCAGTAACTTGAAATGCCACTATGAAACAAATCACAAAAACTTTTCATCCCATTATCCACCTAAATTGGAAGTACAGAAAAATAAGTTAACTGTGTTACAATCATCACTAAATAGCCAGCAGACACTGTTGACAACGTTCAGTGAGGAAGTTGATACAATGACTGAAACTAGTTTTGTTGTGTCATGGAATATTGCTCATACTAAACACTCATATTCTGATGGTAAATTTGTTAAGAAGAATATAGCTGAAGTTGTTCCATTGTTACATCCAAATAACACAAAACTTCAGCGACTAATAGCACAAACACCAGCTTCAAGCCATGCTACAGAGAGATGTATCTCCCAGATCAGTGCTGATGTTGCAGGCAAAATGCAATATGATTTAAAGAATTCCCTTGCATTCAGCTTAGCCCTTGACAAATCTACAGACATACAAGATAACCCACAACTAGCAGTATTTGTTCGTTACGTTTCCTCTGATGCAACTATGAAAGAAATAATGTTGGACTCAGTGGCACTAAAGAGAAACAACTCATGGTGTTGACATTAAATATGCATTTGACGAAGTTTAAACAAATGCTGATATTCAACTGGATAAACACATTAGTGTTGTAACAGATGGAGCACCTGTTATGGTGGGGAAAAATGCAGAATTAATTGCACTTATGAAAAGTAATCCCAGCTTTCCAGAATTTCTCTCTGTTCATTGCAAACACATGGCAGCCAGATAGTTCAAGTACGAAGGTGTTATGAAATGTTATGTGCTTAAATGGGAAGACTCACTGACAGTTCAAAAATTTTATTGAAGAACTGAAGCTTGAAGATAAACCCACTGATGTCTCTTTATACTGCATTGTGAGGTGGTTGTCAACTGGCAATGTCTTCAAATACAGTTGTGGATCTGTTAGAGCCTATTATTACTTTTCTTGAAGAAGATATTCTATACTCAACTGGGAAATGATGAATGGATGCAAGATCTAATGTTCCTTACTGATATAATGAATCATTTACAAACTCTCAACTTGGCACTCCATGGGAAGGATAAGATTGTTTCTGATCTTACTCGGACAATTTTCAGCTTTTAAAATAAAATAAGACTTTTACAAAGAGACATATTATCAAGAAACTTCAGTTACTTTCCCAGTATCATAAGGACAGTAAATACATTTCCTGATATTGAAATAAAAGACTATAAACAAATAAAAGACCAATTACAAGGACTGCTTGATAACTTCCTATACAGGTTTGAGGACTTGCAGAAACTGACACCCTGCTTCACCTTTCTTGTAAATCCATTCATAGTTGATGTGATCAATGATGGCTGTCCAATTCTCAAACCTCTGGTTACAGAATTATCTCCTGTGAAAATGAAACTAATAGAACTACAGGAGGACCTCCAAAGATGATTCATAACTCCCATTCCACAATTGAGTTCTGGAAGCATGTTCGAGAAATAAACTATCCTGAACTGAAGAAAACCAGTGTGCAACTCAACTCAATTTTCAGCACAACATACTGCTGTGGGTCACTCTAATCTGTTATGAAGTTTGTGAAGTCAAAGTATCGTGCAATCCTTACAAATCAACACCTGACAGAGCTAATTCGTACACCCTTGACAATATATCAGCCAGAATTTCAATGACTCACAAGACCTCTACTAGCAGTAAATAGCCTGATAATTGTATTAAAATCTGTTTGTGTCAGAAAAATAGTATGATAAGACTAAAATTTTGTAAGGTGATATCTGATAAAATATCTCTAATTTTATTGTTTTACATATTTTCCTCCATGTTTAGACAAGATATTTACTAAGACAAATAAATATCATTAAAGTATCTGTTTTTATCCCTTTCATTTTTAGTTTTGGCAGTCTCATTTAATATTAATGAAATGTAAATATTCATATTTTTACATAGTTCATTACTGTATTAAACATGCTCAATATAGTTAAAACAATAATCAGCCAGGATTTTATAAACATTTGGTGTATATATATCTGTACTTTGTGATTATTGAAACTAATACAAATTAAAAGTTTAAAAACTACATATATGAATAAATGTTATTACGTACATGCATTTCTTAATATTTATATAAAATTTATGTAACAAAATGTACATGTCACAATAAAAACATGTCTGTAATATCTGTTCATGTCTTGCAGCTCTGAAACATCTGAAGTTTATTGTATGTGACTCTTATGTTGAGCAAGTTTGGCTGCCCTGGTATAGTCTAAAAAACAAAAACACAAATCTTGCTGTACTTCAATTGCATGCACTACATGATCCTTATGATATAAATTTCACTGGCTATGCATTTACCTTTGACAAATCACACTGTTTCTTTGCTATTTGAAGTTTGATTCTACTTTTTGTTCTCATCATAACTATTCTCAATAATATTTTTCTTAGTTGACTCAAGACTTATTGTTTGATGAAGTTTACATTTAGTTGCACCTGTTTTCTATATATATATATATTGGTTTTGATAAATCTCTTGAGGTATGGCCTGTTTTATAGATGTTATTTAAAAAACTTGTGAGCGTATCAATACCAAACTAAATTAATCTCTCAGTCATTACGACTGTAATGTTGTCTTGTCCAGGGGCTTTTCCAACTTTCATTTTCCTTATTGCACTCTTTACTTCTTTTCAGATACGAGGATCTCTTCAATTCTTTCATCATTATAAAGTTTCTTGATGCATTTTGATCACCTTTCCCAGGTCTTATCTTTTTCCATAACAAAATATCCTTCTTTTGATTTTAGGCAACCTGTTGATGAACATGTCCTTCTCCCATTTACTTAGTCAATTCTTTTGTATATTGCCTTTGCGTCTTAAATGAAAAATGCTTCTGCCATTTAACCATTCTACCTTTGGTTGCATACATTTCTCTGATCTCTCTCTATTTAGTCAATTGTATCCTACCCTATTATTCCTGCTTTTTCTTCTTTTGTCCATTACATGTAAAATATCAATCATCCATTTTTTTCTTATTTCTTCTTTAAACAGTGTCTTTGTGTCTTTGGTTGCTTGATTCATAGATTGTTTCAACAATTCCTATTGCTTCTCATTGATGTCCTTTAATCATTCTAGCACATTGAATTTGTTCTTTACTGCTACTGAAAAATCTCTCTTAATTGCTGGATTTGATTTCAGAAATGCCAGGTTAAGCTTGATATTTTTGACTGTATTTTCATTCTCTTCAGCTTTATTCTGATATTACTAAGTACTAAATTATTATTGCTGTTACAATCAGCTCCTGGTAAAGTTTTGTATGTTAACATCACATTCCTAACTATTTTCTTTATCAAGATGAAGTTGATCTAGTTTAAAGCACTATCTCTAGGGCTCTTTCACATCCACAAACTGTGTTTGTGGTGCCTGAACCAGGTGTTTCCAAACCTTTTGCTCATTCTATTACTCCAACACCTCTGTTATCCAAGTAGTATGGACCTACAATGTCTTTCACTCTTCCTTTTCCAATTTTAGCATTTAAATCTCCTTGGACAATGACAATATCAACAATATCCTTGGACTCGCATTGTTTTATGACAGCTTCAAAATCATCATATAGTTGGTTGATTTCATCTTCATTGTTGTCTAATATTGGAATAAAGTGGTCTATTTCTTATTTTGATCATCAGCACTTGATATGATATTGCCCAATATTCTTGCATGTTCTTTGCACATTCTGGGTCTAATATAATTCTAATGCCTTTTTAATGTTTCTGTCCTTCTGGATAGACAATGATGTACTTGTCTGATATAATCACTCCTGAGCATTGGCCCATGTAACTTTGCAAAGTATCAAGATACTGATTATTTTCTCTTTCTCTCTTGATGTTGCCAAGTTTACCACAGCTATACACTGTTCTTACATTCCATCTAGTCACATTGATGGTATTCTTCTTTTTATCAGCAGTAATAGGATGACACTCAAGTGTCACTTGTGATTCATGTTTTCCCACCAGATGAAGATGCTCCAGTGGAGTCTCTCTTCACGTTGTTCTGAAATCTAGAATGATTCTGGTTCATGATTATTCCTGATAAACTACAGCAGTGGTTTCCTGTTGCATTCTCCCAGCTTATGTACAGTTTACTCTGGTAGCCTTTCTTTAGTTAAGAATATTTCAAAAGGCAGTGTGGGAGGTCTGTGGATGGCCACTGACTCATGTACTGGTGGAATAAAAAACTATAGCCAATGCAAAAAGAAATACATTAAGACCTATGACCTTTCTGCAAACCAGGTTGTTAAAGCTAAGCATAAAAGTTTCATTGGAAAAACTTTGTTAGTCTGTATTTATCCAAAAGCCTTTGATAACTGACACAAAGCTTCCCCCTGAATAGCATGTGTGAACTTGGATGAAGGTCAACAACTGTAAACCAAGTGATTCTACCAAATTCCACTTGCCCAAAGAATGAATAAAATGTATAACAAGAAAAAGTAGACCAACTTTCTCCAAAGATCAGAATATTAAAAAAAGTGGACTACTATTAAGCAATTTTACAGTGTCAGACATGATACAAGCAAGCTAGTGTAAAGAATATACTGGATTGACTGTCTAACTCCTCTACAATTTAACACAATTACACTCTTGTGCAAATTAATTGAAACAAATGGTTATTTTACAATATTTTCAGCATGGCGACCGGTGTAAGCTCGCTGGACCCACAGATTTCCTTTAATAATCCTTTTTTCACACAGACAGCGTCATTAGATGTGTTTTGCAGTACGGTTGATCTATTTTTGGGATATATGACGAAATTTTGAGGAATATTACGTCATTCGAAATTGCGTTAGAAGGGCAAGGAGACCAGTCAAAAAACAACTTCTTACCAACTCAATGAAGAAAAAACGGTATCAATGGGGACTGAAATAAAAGAACTGGATGCAAGAACAATGGAGGAAGGTGTTATTCAGTGACGAGACTCACTTCTTCATACAATGTCAAAGAAGTATGCCTATTCGCAGATCTCCAGGTGAGAAACTTTGAGAATCTCACATCAATCAGTTTGTAAAACATCTCTCAAAGAAGATGTATTGGGGCTTTTTCAGCTACTATGGCATCAGAGGCTTACATATCATGGAAGGTATGATGCAAGGACCACAGTACATTGACGTTTTGCAGAGAAGAGTCATTCCAGAATTGAAAAAGAGATTTCCAGATGGATCTGGCATTTTTCAGCAAGATTTGGCTTCATGTCACACACGAAACATGTGAAGAATTTTATGACTACAACGTGAATAAAGGTGCTGAACTGGCCTGGAAACTCTCCGGGCGATTCAAATCTTGGGCGATTTGTAAAGAAAGACTTCAGGGAAAAGACTGTACTACAAAAGATAAGCTAATTGAGGCCATAATTGAGGTGTGGTACCTTGATCCAAAAATTAGTGAAGCAGATTAATGATCTTCTGAAAAATAAAGGTGGTCACATCATGCATTAATTTGTGAATAATTTTTGGATTCTCAGAAATAAAACGCAAAAAATTGAAAAAATCGTAATTTTCCATCCTGTTTCAATTAATTTCACAAGGGTGTAAGTGCTTGTGTATTTTGTTACAGAAAAGTCACATTAGGCTGCTTGCTGTGTCAAATGAGGGAGGACTGACCATCTGATTTTATCATTGTAATTCTAGAGAGGGTACAGACAATTAGTATTATAGTTATCAGAGCTCACTTTGACCTCTGTATCAACTCTTTTGATCTCTTACTTGTTCCTGGTGTAGTATCTGCCAGTATTCTTGAATTCATTCGTATATGTTTTGTGATGTGCCATGTAACTTTTTGAAATGCTTCTATCTGTTTAACAGAAAATGCACAAAATGTGTTATTAAGGTACATTTATGCTTCACTGAGTGCCACCATGTATTGTCATTTTTTCCCTGACTGCATATGTGGGGGTGTTATAATGTGGCAATCAATCCTGCTATTCATTGGTAAAAGAGTAACCCAAAAGTTGGCAGTGGGTGATGATGACTACCTGCCTTCCCTGTAGTCTTACACTGCTAAATTAGGGACAGTTAGTGTAGATAATCCTCATGTACCTTTGTGTGAAATTTAAAAACAAACGTTTCGTACATGTCATGGAAACAACTTGCATCATATTTTTAGTTAGTGATCTTTCATACTGCTGTTTGGTGTGGTAGATGACTTTTGCCTTTAATCTTCATATTCATCGATTCTTACCTGTTACAAGATGCTCTTTTTTGGTTGCTTACCATGACATACATATTCCTTTGTTTTCCAATGACATTAAGCACAAGAGGTATCCCATCTTAGGATTTCTAAATCCTCAATCTGAACACATCTTTATCATTTAAATCATGAATATTTTAAATCAAAAAGATCTTTTACATACCCTCTCCAAAAGCAATCAATGTTTGATGACATCACACTACCTAAGAAATGTTAAGCAATGTTAAATTATAGCTCTGAAACATGATGCTACTCTGCCATTTTATGTTAATTTTGCTTGTAACTTGACTTGCTGATTTGATTAATTAAAATTATTATAATATACTGTTTCAAACCCTTTGTAAATCAGTACTCTCTCCTTTGCAGCTATCATGCTAGAATATGACCACAGTTGGACTACAAATTTCTAGTCTGTGGATCAGCCAGGAATTCTACTTTGAAGATACTGGTTACTGTGCACCCATCAGTCTGACAACTACAAAAAAAAAAGCCTTTTACATTCTTCCAATCCAGAGCTCATGCACACTGGACATATGAACTACCATTAGAAATAGTTATCTTTGCAATATATTTCAAAGAGTGATACCTGATTCAGCATCCCAACTGACACTGTTTTTGTGCTTCATTAAGCCAGTCATGCTTTTTGCATCTTGTCATTTGACCACTCTTCTTTTTACTCATCATACTTATTCGATGATTAATGAAATTCTTTTGTTTCTTCAGACAGTTTCTCTGTGTGACGGTTAGCATAGCTAATCTTAATTTATTACCTTTTATCTTGTGGTTTGATATATGAGCCACGTCATAAAAAAATTGACACCCCTGATTGAAAATATCAATTAACTGGTTCAGACGTAATATGTTGTGATAGTGTATATGCCAATTCCTTCTGAAACTTTCATTTTCACTGCTAAGTTACATACAGTCTTACTTGCCTATTCCTTGATGGGAAAGTTATATTCTTTGATTCTACATCATTTAACAATTTCACCACCAGAATATCTTTCTCTGGGAAAGGATGCAACATATTCTTCTTGCCATAAGTCTATATGTGGGACATTACGCAGTCAAACAGTCAAGAACTTGTCAAGTGCCAAACATACAGGTACTAAATATGTCACCTGTATTTCCAAACTGTTTTTAAAAAGTGAAATAAATACACAAGTGTTAGCTCTTAAAGTGTGTTCTGAATAGTCTACAGACAAAAATTACAAAGGTATATATAAATAACATTTCAAGTTAAACAGAATACATTTAGAATTTATACTAACCAAATCTTGAGGTTGAGTAAACAGTGTTTTTAAAAGAATATCAACAGGCCTGAAGACGCTAGGAGCCACAGCTTGGAAAAGTCGGTGTAAAGTATCCACAGAGTTTTGGTCTGAAATTTGAATCTTTAAAAAGGAAAAAATAAACCATATATCACAAAAGATTGCTTACATAAATCAAAACACCTGTTCTTAATCTCTCTGAATACATGCTATAATTTCAACAGCAGAAAAAAATTAATATCCAGCCTGTGTAAGTACTTCACTGTTATCATATGCAAAACAAACACTATAAGTTATATGGAAATTTACCTGTTGCTTTGCTAGAACAGGAAGTACACAGTCCACAATTTGTCTGGACACCTTCTTCCATCTATCCTCTCCTTCCTTGTAACTCTGGTACAGGATGATCAGAAACATATCCAAAACCTATAAATAAATATAAAACAATAAGAGACTGTTCAGAAGAACTTTAAACACTATTTTTATATATTTATAGTTTTATGAATGTCTCTCCTAACAGAGGAGTAAGATATGTAGCTTTTTATAAAACAATCCTAACACCAGTTAATAAAACATCAACATGGTGTTCTTTCCATTAACATTTAAATGTAAAACAAATCATCTCTAATGAATGGTATTTCAAGAAACATTTCACTAATACCAGGATGGATTTTTCAGGCTTTATAGATAAAAAATTAGTTAACCTGTGGATACTGGATGAGTCGTAGTAGCATAAAAACTACAACTTCCCGCTGAGTATCTAGTTCTTTCCCAGAATCTATCTTGTTAGAACCTCTTAAAAGAAATAAGTCTTCTACAACTGGTTGGAGTGCAGGAATAGCTAAAAATTCAAACAGAATTTAGTATTTTATCCCAATACAAAATTAAATATAAAAATGCTACAGCAAACTCATACCTCTTTGACAATAAAGTAAAACTAATTTAATAAAAATGTATTTTTAAAGCAACACAAAATGCAAAAACATGTTACTGGTATACGTCTATAGTTAATGATAGGTGTATAATTATTTAACTAATTTAGACTTAAGCTAAAGACTTTTATAGTTTTATTTATAATATCAGTTGTGTGTAATGACTTATTATTGCCAATTCACTGCAGTGCCAGCAGTTCATGTGAAACTTTCAAAATTTTCCATATCTCTGAAGCATACAGCAGACTACAACTTGAAAAACTTGGTGACCAATAAACATTCCTCTTCAAGTTATAAGATGTAATTAGCTGGTTACAACACAAAATCCTGTAGAATTATAACATTTAAATAAGGTTTTCATCAAATCTGTATTAACTACAACAGGCAACATGTTTGCAAATGGATTTTATTCAGCATTAGTATAAACTACCCACAATCTGTGGTATTCTAAAGTCATTCATGATTCACAGAGGACTCAATGTACCAGTCAAGCATCTCCATTATCATAATTACTCCTACAGCTACCTAAATGTGTCAGTTCTTTAATTCATTTGTCTATTGCCATTTCTCATACTTAATTCAACTCTCTTATTACAGATATTCACAAAGGTCAGGGGCCAAAAGCATGTCATCATGCTTTTAGATTTACATTCAAAATTTTATTGAACTACTTTTTTCATGAATATATGTAAGTTTGGAAACAAAATGTTGATTACAGTTTAACTTAGTTTCTATACATTAGTCAATTTCTTAATTCAAAAGTAGACAAAAAAACACACAATATTGATTTTTGTGTGTCATTTGGTATGTTGAATGCAGCTTTGGTTCAATTTAGATGTTTGTGATATCAAAATACAAAATCTGCAGTTTTTTACAAATTAAACAAACTCAAATTATCAATATTGAAAAGTCAAAATGTAAAATAAGAACCTATCTTTTCTATATGCTTAGACATTATTATATTTAGTAAATCAACCAAAATGGCATGCCCACCTCCTCCATTTTTGGAATTTTTTCATTCTTCAAAATTCTCTGGTTCATATTTTTTTCCCCATTGTTGGCTGCCATTTCCCAAACTTAGTTCAACTTTTTTTTTAATTCTGAGAAGTGTATTTTTCTTCCTTTGTTTATGTTGGAAGAAAACCTTTATATATTGTTTATTAAGTAAGTGAGAATTAGAAAAAAAATATGACAATTTTCTATAAACCTTCAGGAAGCAGAGTTATGGGACATAAGGGTTTTAAAGTAAAGCTATAGGGCAAATAATTGTCCAAAAAATAATACCCAGGTGAACACTCTCAGAATATGCTTAGTATAGATATAATGTTTCAGATCCCCAGGTTCTTTTCTTTGGAAGATATGGCAATCACTCTCTCACACACATGCAAAAAAAAAAAAATGTAAATATCATTTGGAATTATGTTTGATACACATCCACTTACATACATCATCAGCTGTTTTCATGTACCACTGAATTACAAAATTATAGAAAATAAACTTTTAGTTCTTTCTACACAAAAAAAACTTAAGAGTTAAAAATTAATCTATAAAATAATTTTACTTATTTAATTTTTTATGTAAAATATTAATAGGAATGAACAGTTTGATTTTGGGTTCATATATGTGTGGTTCCAATTAAATTATTAGTCTTTGTGAATTTTCTCAATATTCTCTGAGTACAATAAGGTACTCTAGCCTCAAGAGAGGAAAGTCTAATAAATTGGAACCACATAGCAATAAGTTATCTTTGTAACTTTAATACAAGTTTATTTTCATCAATTTTCAGTCAATTAGCATTTTTCAACTTGATGGTCATGATGGTCATCAGCTTCAAGAAATCATAGACCATTATCTAAATATATAAAGATAGAAATTCTTTTACTTTTTTTTCAACTTTAAACAGCCAAAATGGCTTTCAGTTCAACTTCAATTTGTATAGAAGTCAGTATAAAGTGATAAAAGTTGAGCTTGGTAATATGTAACTAGAACAAAAAGGTGTTTACGATCAATTTCTGTACAATTATATTCCTGTTTTATTTTTCCTAAAGTTTGCTTTGCCATTTTGTACTTCATTTTAATTATGACAAAGAAATATATTAGGAAATTAAATGCTCTTTGAGAGATAAAATAAGACATTCTTAAGTCATTTTGCATTTGGCCATATTGGCTTAAGTAACTGTTTGAATGGGCAAAGAATAATTGAATATAAATGTCAGAAATACATATAACTGAATATAAAATAAGTTTAAACTTATTATATATATATTAAATGAATATTTCTGATTCACTATTATAAAAAATTTGGTCTGCTTATAACTTGGTGATCATAAACACAATAAAACTGCATATGTTGTTTTTCAAATAAAAACAAATATAACACTAAAATTTTCAGCAAATGAAAACTTTAAAAGGAAAGTTTTAGAACAAATGCAAGAACTTTTAACCATTTCTTAAAACACATACCACAATGAAATATTTTTAAAATTGCAAATTCATACAAAAATCATACACATACACAAATAAGATCAGACATTTGTCAAAACTACATAACCAGTAGAAAGTAATTCTGAAGTTTCAATTTACTTCATTCAGTAGTTATGTTTTACAATGCAATAAAACAAACTATGTAACATATGTCTTGAGATAATAGATCTGGGTCTCAAAGTTAAACGACTGAAACACTGGGTGAATAATTTTAATTGGCATAGTAAAGTTTACAGTATTTCTTTTCTTTTATACATCTCATGTATACAACAACTGCAAAAATCCAGAAGAGATATCCTAACATAAAACTTTTAAATTGTTCCAACCAATATGTCGCCTACCCACCATATTTGTCAGGAGGCTGGCCACTGGCCATCAGTCCATCACACAGCTGAATGATTTTTGGTACAGTTATGATTGACTTGGAATGGTACCTTTCATAAGACAGCAATACCAAAAAGTAGAAAATTCGAGGGATTAAAACATCTGCATTTCTGGAAAACAAAAACAGACCCTTCTATCATTTAAATATCATAAAAAGCTAATATTTTGAGGTTAGCTCCTCAGTGGCACAGCAGTGTCTGTGGGCTAACTCTGCTAGAAACAGGGTTTTAATACCCATGGTGGGCTGATCATAGATATCTCATTAGGTAGCTTTGTGCTTAATTCTAAACAAACAAAAAAATTTGAGGTCAAACTACTCTATTATATAACCAATTCCTACTGCATAATAATGCACATATTTGAAACCCTATCATAAATCAACACTGGAAACTAATATATATTAAAAAATAATAATTGCAATAACAGTTCTAGTTTTTCACATACTCCATTTTTAATACCAAAATTAATTAAAAACAGAGAAGATATATTACTATAACTACATTTATATGAAGCACATACAATCATGACAGTGTTGCTACAATTTCATTACTTTTGTGAAAGAACTGTTAATAAAACACAATCCATGCATATGCAAGAGGATTATTGTGAATTCTCATGCAGTATTTACTTAAAAAATACACTGATGAAGTTTTACAATTTTTAGGGTAAAGTATGTGTGAAGAAATAGCTCTGAAAAATATAAATAAAATATTACACTATTTGTATCTTTTAAAATAAAAATTGAAGAAAAGTCCAAATGCTTAGATATAATTCTTTTAACCCTTTAACTGTGGCTGGAATGCACATTTCCCACAGCATATGGTTAAAGGGTTAGAAGCAAATTAAACAATTGTATTATGATACCAACAAACATTACATATTATAGACTATAAGAAATTTTGTCTGTCAAGATCATGTAATTTAAGGTATAAAAACATGTTCCCAATAAGTGCTGTTTTGCATGAACCAAACCTTCACAAATGTTCGACTTCTTAATAAGTCACATAAATAAAAAATAGAACAAATACATTGCAATGCTGAAAACACTTTAAATAACAAATTCTCTCCTTTAATGAAAGGTGAGATAAATAAGTTCCAAAACACTACAAATGCCAAATAATTTTCCAAAGTATATACTAACTCAAATAAAGAACATAAAAATATACTCACACTATCTGCCCCTCTTCAATGAATTCAAATTGTTTTATAATGAAGTTGATGAAGATTTGATCAGAATCTAATAAACAATAGTTGACCCGTAGCTGTACAAGCTGAGCCAACAGATCTAACACTTGGCACTGAAGGTCTACTGTGCTAGTCAAAGTGTACTGTTTAAGGGCCTAGAGAAAATATGGAACTTTTACCAAACGTATAAAGTTGAAATGGAATGAATATTCTTAAGCTTTTCTGCATAAAATTTGCAATATATTGTAAAATGAGTAAAATAATCCCACAAAATTTTTATGTTTATTTTGATTTCATATAATTAACTCACCATAAGAAAAAGTGAACTTTAAAAAGTCTGTCTTAATAAACTATTTCAGGATATTATTTGGCATCACAAATAGGTCATCACAGAAAAGATACAACACAACTGTCTGTTAAGAAATGAAGCCACTTTTTTGCTAACAAAAATGAAACAAGATATCTTAGTCAGAAGTAAAGCATAACATAAAATGTGTCACTACCATTTTCAACTTTGTTCACATGTGCACTTGCACGAGGCACTATTTTTGCTGCAAGGTTTGCAATTTTTTCAAGCCACTGGTGGCTACAAAATTTCATAAGGTAAAGTTTAGGTTGTTTTGTCTTGCAAAGTCTTCTCTTTGTATTGGAGTAACTTTAAACAGGAAATATTCTTGCAAAAAGTTTAAGCAAAATATTAGTGATCTTGTTTTCTGTGTAAACCAACAGCTGCAAATAACGTGTTTTTTAAATTTCTGTTGAAATGAAACTTCTAATTTGCATGAGCCATTCATGGATATCTGCAGATCTTTAGACGAGTTAAGGCTCTCAGCTTTTTCTCTGATTGATCTAATATATTGTCTACCCACAAAGATGCTCAACCAAATATTGATACAATATATAAAGCTGTAAGACCATCATGACAGTTTCAGCCCCACAATATTTTCACCTCTAAGTATGAAAAAATCCTTTATGCTCATTTTATGGCACCTTCAGTTCTTGATGTTTTTCATATGACAAATTAGCATACTCAGCTTTGGATAATCACTGTTCTTAAAAAAACCAGCATTTAAAAATTATATGAAGAACATTAATCAGTGATGTTGAGAAAACCCACTTGTAGAGAAATATATACACAAAACTGAGGTCTATACTATGTAAAAACTACACTTACAAACACTACACCAACATTATTTATAAAATACAATGTGATAACTGCAACAAATTCAATACTGGAGAAACAAGTAGAAAAAGGATACCAGATTCAAAGAACATAAAAAGTCACCTTCACACGTTTTCAAACGCTGCAAGTCAAGCATGAACATAACATAACCATAGTATACACTCAAATACTAAATAAAGAAACAAACATAAACAAATGCAAAATTAATGCCTTACTTATACAACAACTTAAACCCAAAATAAACCAATACAAAGGAACAACTTTATACCTATATTAAAAATAATAAAATATATAATATAAAATTATATATTCAAACATTTGACACCGCCCTCTACATTCCGACACTCAGTAACACAACCGTTTTCAAACATGAGGTCAGCTTCTGGTCAGTTTCCTCTTTTTTCTTTGTGAACCTGACGATGACCAAAGAAGGTCGAAACGTTGTTCGCTCCTCTATGTAAAATATTTTCTCAACCCAAACGAGCCATTTTTACATATATATGAAGAACATTTGTGATACAAATGATAGAAGGTGAGCATGTACAACTGAATCTGCTTGTCAACTTGTTAATCTCCCCAACTATAAATTAATGGACTTGTATAAAGTTGAAGAATGCATCTACTTTGTATTTGAAACAATTTTTCAACTTACTTTTTATAATTAATTCCAAGAGAATTTCAAAAATATCATTTTTCATGCAGTTTCGGGAATCTATAGATATAAAACATGATCTTAGGATCTTCTAGGAATCCCAAAAGCTGCATAAGCCATCTTCAAGTTTATCAGATTTCTGATTTCTTTATATTAAGAAGCCTTTAAGATATTAGTATTTTCTGTTAGCATTCTACTAGTTTACAAAACGAAAAGGTTATCAGCAATTGTTAAGCAAACATAAAAGCATTTTCTGATATAGCCAAAAAAATTTAAGTTATAAATAAACTTCATTACAAGATATCAAAATACAAGAATATTAAAAAAATGTTGGTTTTTCCCATCAGATAGTTTGTTTTATTCAGTTCTAATGAGATTAATATCACACAACATAAAATCAATTTAACAAAATTATATACATTTCTATTACAGAATGTGAGTCACAGAAAAAAAGAATTTAGTAATCAATTCTTGCTAGCTTCAGATTAAATATAGTTATTTCATTTATGTACAACTGATGTGAAGGTCAGAACCAACGTTTCTCAGTATTATCAGTCACACTTTGATGTGATATTCTAAATGTTGTCTACTCAGACATCATGCTTCAAAAGCTAAGGTATCTACATTATAAGAAATATCTCATAAATAACTGATGTAAATAGCACATCAACTTTTGTGATTTTAAAAATTATCAGTCTTGGAATATGCACTGTATTATCAGATGCATTACCTACATAAAGCATGCTTGATTAGCTCAGGCATTCTATACCAAAATACTTTGATATCATTTTAAACACATTATGACAATAACCATACAAGCACTTAGAGGCATCAGTATGTATTTAAAAAATTCAAAGTTTGGGAATTTTCAATGTTTCAGTATAACAGCAATCATGGTTTTCTATTCTGATTTTTCAAGACACCAACTGGAGATTTGGGACATTGTCAAATAGAGTTGGGGTACACACTCCTTGTGCCAGTGTCTAGCAATGCCTCTGCAAGCATCGCTAAACTGTCAAGAATAATTCAAAAAAAGAGAAAGCCGAGTGAGTTAACAGTTATTACATTATGGTACATTTTACTTCTTTAAATTATGGTCTTAAAAAACATGAAGTAGATCAAAATGTTACAAATATCAACAGGAAAAAAAAGGTTTTTCTAAACTTTAAGAGTTTTTTAGACTCCAGAATATCCTAAATTTATGAATGTGCATTAAAAATGTTTATTATTTATCATGATTTTG
Organism: Tachypleus tridentatus; assembly: GCF_004210375.1. NCBI lineage: Eukaryota > Metazoa > Arthropoda > Merostomata > Xiphosura > Limulidae > Tachypleus > Tachypleus tridentatus. Next base: position 10,026,208 of record NC_134829.1, on the reverse strand, counting down.
AAAAATGTTAAAGTGATAAAATAAATAAAAATGTCAGAGTAATTAGCTTATTACATTACTTTTTCAAACATAAAATGGTATTAAATGATCTATTTTAATTATGTGAATGTTTGTAATAGTTAAATTTACTAGAATTGTCTCTTTAGTTAGATTAACTTGCAACAGCTATTTGACTTTACTTAGCTTAAGTAGTAAGATTTACACATGGCGTTTGTCTTTTTTGGTCAAACCATTTGTAGCATGGCAACAAAGTGGTTTTAGACATAGTAGCATAATTTTAAAGAACACTTTATTAGTTTTGTTACTTTAGTCTGTGAGAACTACATTTTGTATCCACACACCACTTGAACCACATATTCACTTGTTCAAGAAACAGTATTTGATCATTCTGGATGATTTATTTGTTGAAGTACATCAGCCAATCAATTGTTTTGTTTAAAGCTAACTGTATCCTAAAGACTGTTCATTTTTTGAGTTACCTTGCCTATCTTACTTTATATAGATGTAGTGACCAGGTCAATATAATACGTAATGGTAATCACGGCTTAGTGTGACATCCTACATATAAAACATGCATGCTACTACATAACATGTTTGAAGTATTAAAATACAGCACTTTAGAAATAGTCAGAAATGAATAATCTCTTCTTATTTGTAACCTTGCTATGGTTGGTGATCATTTCTTTTTCACACCAAGAACAATAAGCCTCTTCCACCATGATATAAGCACGGCTGTTACATGCATATGCACATTCAAACACAATTCACCAAAGTATTCCTTTTAAATAATCTAAACAAATTAAGCTCCAGATTTTTAAATAATACTGTTTGTTCATGGTGAAAATTTCATTATTTTGGAACAAAATAGTATAATTTAGAATATCTGAACTTAGAAGCAGACATGTTAAATTTAAGAAATTAACATTTTTTTAATGTAATTTTTCAAGAAAATGCAAAACACTACTTATGCATTTAATACAAATACACAGAAAAGCAAAAAAATTAAAAATTTGGGCATGATGATTTAAAATTTTAGATATGTTAAGGTTTTGTTTTGACCCTAAAATAACTCTATGATCCACACTAGCTATAAACATAGCATGTGTAAGTCTTGCTAGCACAACCTTAAAACTACAACATCTTTCTTTTCAATTATCAAATACAGAATATTGAAGTATATGTTCTGTTTAGCATAAGCAAAAGATCAACTTTAATGTGGGAATGTAATAAGAGAGATGTAAAAAAATTAGCTAGACTGAACAGATAAAAAATTAGGTGGTGCTTTAAACCATTGACAAATGTATGATCTTTACTGTGAAAATATAGAAATGGCAAAAGATACAGATAGAACATATTGTTCAGAAAGAGTTTAATGAAAGAGTTTCTACAAAAAAGGATTCATGTCTCTTTTCATCATAAGTCCACACAGGTTTATTCAATTAATTTAGATGCAACTGACAAAACAAATTATTCAGTTGTTAGAATACAATCTGTGATAACTTTACTTAAAACAAAATGCCACTATACATTCTTTATGGCTATACTTACATTCTAGCTGTAGCTATCTATCTAGTCTATCTTTGCCTAACTTACTTGAACTGCATTTTGTATGCGTATTTTTAGCCCAACCAAAACTTAGAATTTTCTGACACTATGAGATATTATGAGGTAATAAGACTTAATCAAAACAATAATAAAAAGTTAGAAGGTTCTAGTAACACAATGTAATAATATAAGTATCATTTCACAGCAATGTCACTTATGTATCATTTTTTACACAGTTATGTAGACAAACCTGCAATAAACTCTAAAAGTAACTAAATTTAACACTTAAACTACACAGTTGTATATATCTAACAGAAAATGTATGCTGGAATTGCTTTCACATACTAATCTAATAATAAAAATATAATATATGTAATATATGCAAGTACAAAATAATGATAATTAATTTTTTTTTAATTCAAAACAATTTTTAAAATTATAACTTACAATAGTAATCAAAAAATGGAGAAGTCATCACTTGGTATCTGTTCTACAAACTGTCAACTCTTTCCAACCATTAGCATAAAAGATCAGTAATTGATTGATACAAGAAATAATTACATGCTATGTTAATATAAGGAAGACTACAGCTGGGATGACATTTCCAAATGAAAAGACAATTCCAATAAACAAAACAGAAATTTAGTGTGTTTTTTAAATAAATTAATATTTAATATACAAATATAAAGAAATTATCTACATGACAATAAGAAACCCACTTGAAGTAAAAATGTATTCTCAAGATGGCTGGTACAGGTATTAAAACTTTAAAATACAGTACAGAACAACATCTTGACCTTCTTAGGTCATCTTCTGGGTAATAAAAAAAAAAGAATAGGAATACAAAGTACAATACTTTGTGTAAATTAGTTTGGTTCACTTGCAGAACAGCTAATGAGAATATCATTAACAACATAGGCCTGAGATTCTTTTACTGTCTTGAAGTTTTTACATATTCTACAGTAATTCCTGTATTTTGAATCCAAAGATGTCCATTTTTTGCCATCATGTTGGCAACCACTGGCTATAGGTTTCTTTATACCAATCATGATGTGAGAATCTTACCGATCCTTCTAGAACCCATGAAAAATACAATGCTTGTATATAAATGGTTAACAGGCCATATGATGTGCCATTTCCAGATAGCATTTGTTTGTGTGTGCACTTTGATGTTATTTCTTCTTTTCAATATCATTTATTCATTGCTATGGCACCACGATTGTATATAAATGGTCTTAAACCTATTCTGTTATATCTGTGGCAAATTTGTTGTAAAGAAACAAATGCAAAACTTTTAAATTCCTAAAACAGCATCTTATGGATACTTTGAAATAAAACTTGGAGAGCATGAAAAGTCATGGACTCCACTAAAAGTTTGCATCGATTGTGTTGAAAAGTTAATACAATGATTAAGTAATTAAAAAAAGTATTTACCTTTTGAAATACAAATGGTCTAGTGTAAGCCTAGAAACTACAGAGATGACTGCTGTTTTTGCTCATAAAATATGCAAAGCTATAACACTCAAAATAAAAGGGAAATTTCTTATCCAAACCTTCAGTCTGCTATAAGACCTGTTGCTTATGGACCTTATATACCAACACTTACTCCACCAGAGATTCTTGATACAGGTTTATCTGATTCTGAATACGACGTCAATGGAACTTATGATAGGGATTGTTTTCAACCTGAAATATATGATGAACAACAACTTTTCACACACAGTGAACTTTATAATTTGATAGATATTTGAGCCTTGTTAAGGATTCTTCAGGGAGTTAGGTGTCCAGTTCATTTCTTACACTCACATACTGACTATTTTCCTGAAAATTTCAGTGCTGTCAGTGAAGAACATGGAAGGTTGAGCATAAGCTTGAAGGCTTATTATTACTGGTTATTGAAATAAGATGCTCCAGAAGCAATACTTAAAAACAAAAAAACAACAGCACATAGTTTAGAGGCTAAAAGACATAGATTTCACAAAAGAAATAATCAGGATAAATGAAGATAGGTGGATATTTGTTTGACATCAATGTTCTTCCCTTTTCTTCAGTTTGTTCCTATTTTTGTTAACAAACATAATAGTAAAAAATTTTCATTGTGGTAAATGATATAATAATTTGATCAACATAAGTGTTTTTATTTCTTCATCATCTGTAAAATCTCTGTAAAAAATGAATATTATTTTTGAAATTGGTGTAACTAAATTAAGGAAAATCCATTATTAAAATTAAAATAGCTTTTACAAAGTTGATATTCACAGGTCTCTGCAATCAATAAAGGAATAATCAAGACTTTTAAACAATAATAGAAGATCTGTACTATTCTTTTCTATGTACCAATGACCTTCAAAATTAATCCAGTCTAGAACTTTGTATGTAGTAGCTGTTCTGTAAGTTTGGTCAAAATACATCCCCCCAATCTTGAAACATCCTGTTCACAAAATCTGGATAAACAGACTGGCACATAAATAGGTGTGGAAGGGGGCATAATCATATTTAAAAGTTTACAGTGAATGTTAATTAAGTTAAACTTTCAGCATTCACAAATACAAAATTCAATCTGTTCACATATATATCATGGAAGTTTAGATCAATACTTTTAAACCTCACACTAGATAAAACAGATATGATACATATAGTATTTAAAAATGGATTTGTTTCATAAAAACCTAAAATTAAAAATTTGTAACACACATACTTGTACCTTCTAGAACTTCAATACCAGAAAAATAGTAAGATATATGTGAATAACATATATAAAAGGAATAAATCATACCCTTATAACCAATGGTTCAAACAGTCTTATGTGAGAGCTGAGAGAAGCCTTCTCGCCTCTAGACCCTGATTTCAACAAAGAGGTCAGTTTTCTTTCACTTCTTTTCCTCATCCAACTTAACCAACTTATCAAAAACAAGAAATATAACTTGTTGATTTTTAAGACAAAGAAAACACACTACAAAATAGACAAGAGATAAAAGCACCAATATAATACATCCGACACAGATATTTAATTTTGTTAATTAAAAGTCTCTCATGAAGCGATAACATTAAATTCAAAGTGATGTTCAACAAAATAAGCACAGAAAACAACATGTGTACAAACTAATACTACCTTTACACTTTAATCCAGGTACATCCACAAAATTGTCCAAACTTAAAACAATTACATAAAATATAAAACTTAAAAATCACTATTACATTGATGCTTACCCTTACATCATTCTGATATTTTATTATAAATATCTTTTAAAGTTGTTACTAATTATACAGGATTCTGAGTTATTTTTAAACATATTAATAACTTTCCAAGTTTCTTTATATAACAGTTTTACTTCCTTGCTATCCCCTTTAATAACAGTCTTACTTTACCACCATGTCCACATTACCAGTTTCACTCTCCCAGTATGTTCACATCACCAATTTTTACTTTTTCACCGTATCAGCATCACCAGTTTCACTCTCTCACAATGTCAACATCACCATTTAATACAAAATATTTTATAAACTATATCTGTGCAAACCAACTGGTTTTTATCTTGTGCATATCTCTCACTGAACTTGCCTTGTATGTTTATGTAACCATTAACAGAGGATATTTCTAACCTATCTTTATAAAAGCCAACAGCTTTCATGTTTCTCTTCTTAGTAATTTTACTTTCTATCTACATCTTCATTGTTAATTAGTACTGGTGATTTCTAAGAAAATAATATACAGTCTATCATTAAGTAAACAAATGCACACTACAGAGAAAATGCAATTAAATGTTACACACAACAGAAGGAGTGCAATATTACCACTAGCATTCAGTGTATCAATCTGACCCTTGTAATATCTAAATCAGTAACAAAGTTACACATAGTAATCACAGAAACTAAAGTATGGGCATGTGGGGGTTGTACTCAACACCTAGGAAAAAATTTTGATGAGGGTGTCCTTTGGAGGTGACTGTTTAAAACACTTTTATAGGATGAACTGCACATGCTTTTAAGGATTTACATCCAATGACTAGTAATAAGTGAGTGGTAACACCAAGATATTCAAGTTGTAATTATTTACTCAGGCTGAATAAGTAAAGTCCTCACTTGGATGATAATCCTGTATTGTCTGATCAACTGGTCATTAGCACGGTTGATAGATGGCCTTTCTTGTGATATATCAATTAATATAAAAGAAATCCTTTCAAACAACACCCCTTTACATAACAACAACAATTTTCTATTTTTTCATTGTTTGCATGCAATTCAATGAGTTCCTAAGAAGATGGTTGCTAAACCAAAATGTATCCATTCTTCAATAACTGAGAATATCTGGACTAGTAAAAATATAATAATCCCTCAAAATGGTGAAGGCTGTGACAGGAAATACCATGCCAACTGCTGCTGATGTACAATATTTTCTAGTCCAAGGAGTGTCTTTAGAAAAGTTACTTTGCCATTACATGTCACATTATGAATATAACTTCTTATGGTAATTGGGAAACACTTGGAACTATGCAGCAACAGTACTAATCACTTGGTGGGGGTCATTCTTTACACTTCTATCACAGCCTCAAGAGCCTGTTCTATAGTTTGGGGCAAAGCTTTCAAAGAACTCTTGTTTTCCAATGTGGCTTGAACTGCATGGTCATCTTATTTTATGAGGCAAAAGTACTGCAAGTGACCTTACATTTTCTTACTGACTGACTATTCTTCTTCTTCCAGACAATGCAACTTTATGAAAACTTGGTTAATTCAAGAAATTTGTTTTTTGTGACATGATTGTTTGTATTCTATTGGCTTTATCAAGCTATGTGTGTATTTGTATGTTGAGGTGTTATTTGTACATAAGATCACGGAGACAGTTGATTTGCTTTCTCAGGTAATGTCTATTTACTATTTGGTACATTGCATAGATTTCCAGTTACTCACTTTCCACAATACTTTATATAGAAAGTTCTGAATTTATTTTTACAGAAAACAATAGCATTCAAACTCCCTGTTTTCTCTAGTTTCGCATTCCAAGCATGTAACTCTTACAAAGTAATAAAGCATAATTATAAACAACCTATAAAATTTTACTTTGCAACATATCTCTAGTATCAGTTTAGAAATATTTCATAGTTACCTCTACACTATTCAATATCTCATTTTATTTTTCTAACTTGCTTCTGACATATTAAAAAAAATATTTTTCAACAAAACCTAAAATCTTTCCATCTACTCAGTATCACCGGTTTTCTTGCTTTTCATCATTAATTAATACAGTAGACTGCAAAGTTGCTTTTACAAGAGCCAACTGCCCACTTCTCCTTATTGTGTCTTTTACTTTGTCTGCATGTTATAATTACCAATTATTAAAGGAAACTTCTATTTTATTTTTAAAAGAGCCAATAGCTTCATCCATCCACTTATCACAAGTTTTCTTATCTCATATGCTTTGAATATCAGTTAATGTAGACTTCCAAACAGTGTTACAGAAATCAACAACTTCACACTTTCTATTTAACACTAGTTGCACTTCCCAATTTAAGAAAAAAAAAACAAAACAAACTAAATTCACTTCATATGAACCAATATCTCCCAGTTTTTATTTAATTAGTTTTTTAATTTGGTGTATGTCTTTATGCCTAAGTAATAAACAATATTTCAGTTAGTTTTATAAAAATTATTAAATTCTCTGTTTTCCATATTTCTTTTATTTTCCATGGTGATCTTTATTGACTCTTATTACAAGAGATTTAATCATAAGTTTCCACATAAATTAACAAACATTAATCTAATTAGAAACAATCATCCCAAATGTTTCATACTGTTAATACTTTTTGTCAGTTTCAAAAACTATATTTTGTGATAATCTTATGAGTACTTTATCTATACAATAACCTAATCAGCCACTGATAACAAAATAATTTACAAATTTGATCACAGACAAATTTTTTAAATGTTTTCCAACATAACACATATGTATTTACTGGAGTATTACCTTCCTAGCTGTTCTCCATCACCAGTTAAAAGAAGTGGTTTAGCACTACTACTAGACAAAGACTGTGTAAATTCAGTGTAAGGTACAGTGAAACAGCTGTGATAAAGTCCAGGATGAACAGCAGTGCTCAGTCGAGCTGCACAGCCTGGTTTGCAGCTTGTTGTATTTGGTTGCTGTGACCCTTCCCACAGAGCTGCTAGGTTTGTGCCAAACAGAGACTTTAGCAACTGCATATGTAATAAAAAAGACTGAGTTACTTTGTTTATAATTTAAACATTTGAAAATATATTTAGATCTGCAGATTATAATTACAAAAATTCTCATATGACTAATACATTTTTCAGAACAGGTGAGCTAAATGACAATTTTAAAATTAACCTCCTCAGTGAGAAACAAGCTTTGAATTCTAATTACACTTTCACATTTTCTTCAGAAGCTGCATGAAATGATAATTAAACAAATATACACCTCACAGTAAAATGAAAAAAAACAAGAAAGCTTTCACAACTTGTTTATTTAATAATCAAATGTCTATATTCCATGTGTAGAGTGCAAAATAAGCAAGCTTTCAGAAATTATGTTTGAAAATAAGAGACAGAATCTGTGTTCTGCTATAGCAATAAAAAGAGATGAATGGATGATATATATATTTATACTTTACTGATTAATCAAAAAAGTACAGTATCAATACATGACAAAAGAGGAGTCTGTTTGAACTATTCCCACAATAATTTCTATCATTCATTATATCTAATGTTATCCTAAAACTATTGTTAATGAATAAATATTGCACTTTTTCTGATCTTCTATTACAATATAAATGTGTTCATAGTTTCAGATTTGGCTTCCATATGAACAATTTGAACTTCCTCTACTAGTGGATGAGTAGGACACATTAAAATAAAAATATAATTAAGTCAAATTCATATGAAATAAACAAATTTACAAACTGTAATATATGTTTTTAAGGACCAAAAAATTAAGATTAAACCAAAATTTTATGTTTGAAGCTACACAAGCACTTTTAAAAAGGAAAAGTTCTTATGAAAAAAAAATTTTTGCTAGTATCATTCATGAAGTTAGAGAAACATGTAGATTAAAGAAATAAACTTAAAACAAAGATATGATACCCTATGACCCAGGCACATTTAATGAGTCAAAGTAGTAGTACACTTATTCTCACAAGCTAAAAAAGTTATAATTTTCCTGTACTGAAAATGTATTTAGGATAGATAGTTATCTTCAAACACATAAATAACTATTCTTGTTCAGTGCTGACTTCTCTCAACTGGAATTGACCTATTGGAAAAACATTCTCTGCATAGAAAAATTACAGCTTCCAATAGAGTGCATTATTTCCACTCACATAAATAGCTGAATCTCACACTGAATAGGAGGAGAGGTCAGTGCAAGGTAATGTAAGAAGTATTATATGAAAATATCTGAAAGACACTGTCTCATGTTAAGGAGTATCTTTCAGACACTTTCATATGGTGCTTCTTACATTACCTTGCACTGGCCACATATTTCTATGATGGGTAAAAAAGTATACTTGGATCAGAAGTGATTTCTGATCCAAGTATACTTTTTTACCCATCATAGAAATATGTTGCACATATGGGCAGAAAAACAAAGGAGCACATCTGACCAGACAGTAATCTGAACCATACAATTTTTATGAAACTTTACCTCAAAAAACAACAGCTAGTAAAATTAAAAGGATATGCCTTAGGTGTAGAGTGGCTAGGGTGTTAAGGATCACATTAACAAGATCCAATTAACCAATGCTGCTGGGAACTGACATCCACTTGAAAGTAGGAAGAGAATGATAACAATGATAAGTCAAATACAATCTAAAATCTGGCTACTGACAACTACATGGTGGTAAAAAAGAGGATCATGCCACAAGTAAGGCAACTACAATCCAAATCCCAGTACATGGGAAACCTACATCCATGTAGAGGCAGTATAGAGGTTCATACTGTGTTCACCTTAATAAAATAATTGATGGAATAACAAGAGTAGAAACAAGAGAAAAATACTGAGACCTGTAATACACACATGAAGACATGTTGATTGTTTCAACTCTAAATCTAAAACCCAGCCACTAGGAAATAACATCCATGTGGATGGTAGGATAAGTGATAGCAATTGAAGAAGGGAACAGAAATTTTGACAGCACAATCCTATTTGTTTTTGTTTCACATTGGAGGATAGCACATCATCTATACCAGCAGAACACCAACACCCTGCTCTCAACTGACGGATTTTATAATCATTTTTGTATTTTGTTTGTATTTCATTAACTCCTTCAGAAGGATGCCTCACAGTCCACCCAGTGGCTTGGAACTGGTAAGTAGTATGGAATCTCAAACTCCATCAGAAGATATTAACTGAAGATATTAAATGAGAATCAACACATTAAACAGTGCAATGTGTGACTACAAAACACTAGCTTTAAAAGCAGACTGTGCTGATTTACTCAATACAAGGCATGGTAAGGATGGGTAGCTTTACCCATGTAGTCCATGGGTGAGTATGGTCCAGAACATACACATTTATAAAGAAAATCCATTGCAAAGATAAATGCACAAGCAATCTTGTGGAACACCTCATTTCTGCAGTGTGGTGTGTGTTGCATGGCCACTTAATTATAATATGCAAGTTGACAAGGCCTTGCAGTCTGGATTTGATCAGTTAAAGAATACATGGTGATAACCATTGCCACTTAGTGGGAACTAAACAATGAGTGATAATAAAAAGGTATATAACAGCATCTGATCAAAAAGTAGAGGATAATAAGAAATAACTTACTGGCTACAGGCAATAGCCCAAAGATGAAGAAACTGATATCCTATGCATATAGTGAGAGACAAACATATTAGTGGTAGTCTAAATGCCCAACTGAAGAATTTCCTCCAAGAGACAATGAAGACAAAAAAACCAATGAAATGAAAAGGTGTCAAATTTGATGAGAAGACGTCCTGAACAAAGTCTGGAAGGAAGATGATAAAGAGAAATAGCTAACTGAATTAAAAGCCAACCCCAATTGGTGAGGGTGAAAGGAGAAAGATCATAAACAGCAAATGGTTATTTAGAAATAAAGAATTGGAAATGGGCACCACAAAAGGAAAACAAGCAGGCAGTACAACAGTGAATAGTACATACAGGACCTAGAAGTCTATCTAGATCAGGGTGAGGATAAATTCTAGAATTGAAAAGAAGGAAAATTGGCAAAAGGAGGAGTTACTCTCATGAACTGCCAAAGTTTTGAGGATAGAAAAATGATCTGGATAAAGGAGAATATATGAAAGATGACAGAGAAAGTAAAGCATCAACAGCAAATAAATTAGACCTCCAATGTCCACTAGCTAAGAAAAAAAGGAAATATGTCTTAAGGGAATGGTTAAACAAGGAGCATGTTGAAAGTGGTTTGAATGTAGACAAAGTGAGGCAGTGAAGTATCAAATTTAAACTCCCAATATGGAAAAGTAGCTCACAACAGAAGATGATGAATCCAGAAGAAGCACATCAATAGGAAATTCATAGGAGAGGTAAACCCTCTATGGTACCAATAAAAACAAAAGATGTGGAATAAGGTTGCCTAATAACCAGAGATTAAGGATACAGAAGACACCCACCCAATCAAAAAGCCATCTGAGGAAATATACAATATGAGGAAAAGTAGGTTCAGCATGGAAAAATCCTCTACCCAGAGACTAGTAGTGGAAAATGTTCCATTTACATTGATACATGTTCTTGGAGGAAAGGAAAATGGAATGAGCAAGAAAAGAAGCTACCCATCAAAACAAGGTAGATCTTCTCACCAAGGACCATATAAAAATTAACCAGAGCAACAGGACAAGGCACCAAAAACCACAACAGAGGCAATTTGTGGTTGAGGGATATGGAAAAAGCATCAATGTGAAGAGTACCCCACAAGACAAAGTGACTGTAAAACATCAGGATTTAGAGATCACTATGTCGGACATACTTTGTCTGGACGTGAAAGCCAATCCACAATAAAATTAAAAGCATGTGCCCCAAAAAAAGATCCAGTGTTTGAATATAGAGGCACCCTAGTGATTGAGATAAGTATTATCAGATTATTTCTGGCCAGATAGAGAAAATGAATCAGAGTATATTGTAAAGGAATAAGTTCTGGGATGTTGATATGATAAGCCTTCTTGGCCAAAGACCAATACCCTGAAGCTTTCTGTTGACTGACCAATGCCCCTCATTCTTTTAAAATGGGTAAATCTGTACAAAGAGGAAGTGAGACACCTACCAATGGTAGGAGGAAGCATAATAAGAGCTGTTAATCTCTCACAAGATGCTTCTGGTCATTAAGTGTGCAACCTAAAGGGATAAGGGCTGTTAAGAAAGACCACATCTACCAAAGCAAAAGAACCTCACAAACTGTAATAGAGGAGCAGTAAGAACATGGAGAACTGAAAGCTCCATCAAATGAAATAGAGAAAAGATGCTTGGGCCCAACTAAGATAGATGTTGAGAAAATACCGAAATGAACAAGATATTAGGTAGGTCAAAGAAATAACTTCTTCAACTTGATTAACTAACCTGCTCTAGCAACCTCCAAGTGTAGCTGATGAGTGTGACGTGCAGACTCCTATTAAGAACAGGCAAAAAATAGTTAGTCATTCATTTAGTGACAAAAGCACAACTAGAGAGCATGTAAGTAATGACAGAATGATCTGATTACCCAACAAAAGATATATGGGCTTGAACCGGGATTCGAACCCGCTACGCTCGGATTACAAGTCGAACGCCTTAACACGCTTGGCCATGCCGGACCCAGGTACAATAAAAAACATGAAACTAGGCATGGGTTAAACATACAGGAAAATTGGGAACTGCCTCCCAGAGGATTAACTAATGTATTTTATTGGAGTACATTTTCTGGTTCTAATTTGAATACTGTATACAGTGATGTTCTTTTGTATTCAGTCAGTCTCACTGACCCATATACTGGGTGTTAATATGCTTTTTCCCTAAAACTATTATTAATAAAGAAGTATAGTAATTTCCCTGATTTTCTATTAGTATAAAACAACTTGTCACCCCACCTGACGAACACACTGTATGGTAGCACATGGTTCTATGGCAATGGAAGCTTTCAAATATCCTAAAATTTCCTCAGCATGCTTTCCCATTTCTTGAAGGCCAGCTATTTCTAGGATCTGTGAAAGAACACTTACACATACTCGCAAGAGTCCGGAAAATTTCTCATTACCATGAAAATCTGCAGAAATCTGTAAAAGTAAAGAGGAAAAATAAGAACATTTTTTTCCTCCTTGTGTTAGATAACAATCTGAAAAGTGTAGTTTTCTATAAAATTTAAAATGACAATCTCATGTAGCTATTGGTAACTACAATTAAAAATGTATAAAATGAACTTTGACTTTGGTTATAAAATATGGTAACAACACCAAAAAAATGTAATACACAGATTAATTTTATTTTGTTTCTTCTACACAAGTAGTAATTTGTTTGGCAACTGGTTTTCCACCATAGAAACTGTAACAACAATGACAACATTCAGGAATGTCTCTAATTTGTGCATTTACAAATAATGAGGAAAATATATTATTAATATCCATTCCTGTAGCTCAAATGTTCAATGATAGCGTGTAAAAATAGTTTGTAAAATGTCTGTAAATTACATAACTGTTATACTTTAGATGTGTCACTTATAACAGAAATATATATAAAGTTGAACCAGAAATGAATTGCTGTGGAGAAGCATATTATTAAAGCATTACTTACTGAAATTAATAGGTTTTTTTAACAAAGATCATGTGACAAAGTTTCCCAATTATATTTGAACATATAGAAACCATCTTTTTTAGTTTATTACAGTAATATAGCCTTGCAATAACCATGTGGTATTTTCAGTTAAAATAGATTTACTGAAAGATTAAATTAGGTAAACCCACTATATAACCAAAGTTTGGAAACATGTTACACAGTAATAATGAGCTCTGCTAAAACTAACTTAGCATGCGCTCAAAAATTATTGATCTAGACAGGTTGTGTAAAAACTGCATTTGTTTAGACAAAACAAACAAAGCAACATTTGTAAAACACCTATAAATGATAAATAATAGTTTTTACTGGAGTTGTTGGTTGATAAGAATGACTATACTTCCTCAAGATTTATTCCTAAGCTGAATGAAACAGTCAAGATGGATCAGATTAACTGAATCTCAGATGACTTAGTTGAATCAATAATTTCTCGCTAACACAAAGCAACTAACACTACTCATATGACTAGTTATTCCCATTTACACATAAAGTAGGTTGTAATCTCAAGGTATTGCCTGATCTACCATTGGAAGATACTGTTATCAACCTTTGTACACAAGATGCAGCTTTAATGCCATGCTCCTGATGGATAGATCAAGTGTTACCTCCATGAAATAACAAAGAACAAAGTTAGCCAAAATAGAACTCTTCTTCAACATCACACTTGAAAAAAAAAAGCTAAATATATCTCTAAAGACATCCGCAGTTAAAGAATGATTTACCAAACCTGAGAATAATTTTATAAAAGAAGCCTGAGAGAACAAGTCTTATGTTTATTTATCCAACTCGAAGACACTAATAAACACCCATCTTCTCTAAAACATTTACTAGTTACTGTTTCAAGACTAATTTTCTTGGGAAATTAAGAATGAAGCTTCAACTATGCTTTCTAAGATGACATATTGCTACATTTTAAACTGGTTATCAGATCCAAGCCTAGAACAAGAAACTGCTACATTTTAAGCTAGTTATCACACTCAAGTCTAGAACAATACTGTCACACTTTACACTGGTTACCAATAACCACACTCAGGCCTAGAATAATACAATACCACATTTTCAACTGGCTGTCATACTCAGATCTAAGCCAACAGACTGCTACATTGTAAAATGGTTATTATAGACAGATCTAGGATAAGAGGTTGCTCCATTTTAAATTAATTATCACACTCATATCTAGGATAACAGACTGCTCAATTTTAAACTGTTGCTGTATTCAGGTCTAGGACAAAAAACGTTTACACTTTACAGTAGTTACCATACTCGTATCCAGAATAGCAAACACTCTACATTTTAAACCATACTCAGCAAAAAAAGCTTTGCAATTTTCATCTCTTCTGTTCACTTTTACAGTTGTAAAACTCTGGTTATCATATATACTGACATTCACAGTGTTGTAACTATTCAATACTTTTTACTTCAGTAGCATTATAGTTACTTTTGCATACACACTAATAAAAATCAATAACTTAGAACAATCACCATAACTGATGATTCATGAAATATGAATGAATGAATGAATGTTTTGAACTAAGGTTTATTTTTAGATAAATTCACAATCAACAATAAAATAAAATTCACTCTGACAGTTATATTTTATACTCTTACTCAATAAATATGTAACTGTTAACCTAAAAGAAAGGTTTTTACATACACACACACATACACTTATTTCACAGATTACAGATATTTTGTGATTTAAGATTCATCTTTATTCCTTGTTTATTCTTCTATCATTTTATTTCACAAAATAAGTACTTATTCCATAAATATTTTATTCAACATTTAGGTCAATTTCCAGATCTTTGCACCTCCTTATTGTGTATATATTCCATTCCAACTAACACATTTTTTCACCCACAACAAAGAAATTCATGATGATGTCACATGTTAGACCACTTTGTTGAAAAACATTTTGCTAAAAAAATACCCTGGGTTCTGTTAAGTTATACAGAATACTTACTTACAAAAGTTACTTCTGTACTTCTAATAATTACATATAGCTTTTTCAAAATTTTAGTGTTTTTTTTCATATTTTAGTAAGTTTCTGTTCATTAAAATAACAATCATGGACACAATTACCTTATAGCTGAAATATACACCTTTCAAGACATCATATATTTTCATGTACAGTGGAAAGGAATAAAACTGGCCAATGCCCACTGATTTACCACTAGGTTTTTCCTTTTCCAATTCATTTTTCTCTGTAAAAAAATTAAGAAAAGTAAACAGCTACAATACTGTTTTAGTTTTATAATAGTCAACATATTATCAACAACTTAAAAAACAAAATTACTTCACTATAACTTAACGAGTCCCAACGTACTTATAATTCCAGAAAAAACAAAAACTATATCATTATCATTCATAACAAGACTGGTTATAAATTGCTATAATGTATTATAAGAAGACTATTTTACAAATTAATTTTGACTAACATATTCAGGTAAAGACAAATAAACACTGTTGTTTCACAACTGATATCAACAGTTTAAAAGAGTAATCGGAATAATAAAAGCAACAAGACAAATATCAAAATTATTTGTGTGGTAGATTTGGGTAAATAAAGAAAAGCTACAAAGGAATTGTGTGTTAAAAATTTTCTAACAAATGGATATTTGTGATATTAAAAATGCAAAACTTTCTATAATAAATATCTTAATTAATTCTTGAACTTGTAACAACTTTTTATTGTGTTATGAAAATTCTACTTAGCTAAATAGTGTGAGGTATTTATCTAACAAAAGGGCTATGAGTGTGATTCCAGAAAATTATAACATAAAAGGATCTTTATAAAGTGATGAAAATTAAATTGTTTCAAGTTTCGAATAGACTACCTGATTTGAAAATAAATAAAAAATAAACAAAAAATGCAAATATTCAGTTGAATATTATAAAATGATAAAAATAATTTTATTATTTAAGTAACATATAATTTGTCTCTATACAAGCAATAGTCATTACAAAACTTAAAGTTCATATTTATCTTATTTACACTTCTTTCGATATTCAATTAAATTTATCAATTTTGTTATTAATTTGGCATAAAAATGGCTGCCTTCATTAATTTCAAAATGTATATTACAATGATAATGATCTGATAATAAGTCACTACATTTTTGTGTATAACTGTAAATGTTGACCTTGAATAGGTCTACTGGATGAGCTTTTCACTCCTGGCATGTTGGAAGGAACTGGTGTTGCCTCCTCTTTCCCTTTACTTTTTCGTTTGATTGGACTTAATGAGGGGGGATGTGGCAAAGATGGGAGTGTTGACTTGGCATGAAATGAGGCTGGAAGTTGGTTTTCTAGGATATGTGCAAATACATTTAACATTCTGAAAAGGATATGAATGAAACATTAATAAACACTGAAACAGTATAAAAAAGTTTATGAAAAACTTGGATATTAATTGAATTTAAAATTGTTACTTAAAAAATCAGTATATGTGTTTTAAGTATGTCCATTAAACACGCTTTAACTTATTAGCAGGTCAAATTTCCATAGTTCTTAGTTAACTTAAACATGTTCCTAGGCCTCAAACACATTAAGAAACTTATTCCACAGTGGTTTATAGGATACCTACATTAAAACAGGTAGTTTAATAATTATATTTCAAGTATGTAGACTTGTATCATGTCATGCTAAAACCCCAAACAGAATAGAGGGAGGAGGAGCAACAGTGAAATACCCAGGTGCACAACATATAACAATTATTTTTTCTGAATTTTTTATTCTTATTTGCATAACTTTTTAAATGCTGATGTAATCATCTTCAAGTACACAAAGATCAGGTTAAATCTTAACATGCAAAAATGCATGTAAACACAGAAGTAACCTTATGTATGACAATCCTTCACGATTAAAACAAACTTTCATTGTGAATACATACAGGCACCTACTTTGAAAGTTTAACCAACAAAAAAACAATATAATCAACCATACAGATATCCAACTCAGAGAACCTCACACTGCAGTTCTAAACAAAGGACTTAACTATGTAGTCACCCCTGTCAACATCCCTGTGTTAAATTTAAAATCTAGTTCTGAAAACCTTTACAGGAAAGTGATAACACAATCAAACCACAAATTCATCAAAAGCAACTAATCTCAAGAAGAATACCTATCTATTTCATTGCAAGACAATAAATAATCTTGGGAAATTTTAACATTCCATAAAAACAAATCAAACAATCAAAGAAACAGATGGTAAAGAAAGTTAGACTGAAAACCTCTGTATTGGTCAGTTGCTCATCCCAAGGTGCATAGTTATAAAAACTTAAGTATGATAGTAAAAAAGAATGTTATTAATAGATTAATCACACTATATCTATTCTGTACAATATCAATGATGCCTTTTTCCCAACACAAGAGCTCGAAAGGCTTACCTGAACATGATAAATATGATAGAGGTTGAGATGTTACTTATGTTCTTAATTATTTGAACAACAACAGTAAACTGAACTACCTCATCACATGCGTGATAAGCTGCTCTATGAGAGGGATGACATAGTGTGGCTTCAAAAAGTTCCACATTTGATCTGAAGGCATCACATCCTGAGTACCATCACTTTTAGATGTCAAATTTTGTAAGCAAATTCCTGGATTAAAAAGAAATAAAACTTGGTTTTCTGACAATAAAACTAAATCAAAAGAAACACAGCAATTAAATTTATAATACTATGGGCAATTTTCCAGATAAAAAAACCCAGCAGTGATATATATGGTAATATACATATATTGATTTCAGTCTTATAGATAAAGTTATATGGTAATATACATATATTGATTTCAGTCTTATAGATAAAGTTACCATTATAAATACTTTGGAAACAGTAAGAAACAAAGCCAGTGAAAATGTTCTGACAACATTAAAAAAAAAGAATAACTACATGTTCCATGAATAACATAAATCTTCAGAAAATCATAATAAATACAATTACTCTAATTATTAAAACATATACAGCATACATGAAATTAAAACAGTAACAACAATATGGTACTCTCTGGTTAAACTGATTTCCTCAGAGTATTAGGCAGATCTACTTCATAATGGAAAAATAAGCAAGATAAAATACTAGGTCATCTGAATTTAATTAACTGAAAATAAATGAAGAAATTAACAAATTGGTCATGATGTGTGATAAAAAAATGAAAACAATCGTTATTTATTTCAAAATAAAATATTCAGCCTGCGTATCTGCATTAAGACACCTTATGAATTGATTAACTGACATTTTTTTCTTGAAGATGTCTTTCTGTAAACCAACTCACTTGAGAAATATCTTGAGAATAACAAGGAAACAAAAGCAAAAAAAGGGATTCCAATTTTTTTCCAAAAGAACTAATAAGAAGTCAACTAATTCATACACCATGAATGATAAAAATCTGACAGAACCAAATTCAAACAATCCTTGAGTTTTATGTGATGGGTAAATCACCCTGCCTAGAAAAATGGGAGTTCATTATATATGGTACAAGAAAAAATGTTCTGGTCAGCAAAAACAAAGTTAAATATTTGGAATTACTGTTTCAAACAAAACTGAAGTAACAAAGTTGAAGATGGTGACTTGACTCAAACCCCTAAATTATTAAACTGTTAGAGAACAACGAAATCTAGGCTATTCTGAACAGACAAAAAGCTCTTAACAATACCAAGTCCTGGAACTTTAGAACCTATTTGAGTAGGAGGGGTGATAAAAGTATAGAAATAATAATGGTCCCAGCAGTGCTAGTTAATATTTTATTTGAATGGGAATTCTTATGGAGGTCTAGGAATCACTAGCTCAGGGATTCCTCTTAAGTGTAAAAGAAAAATATAAGGTCTAGCACTAGGTTACACCATAACTAACACACAGTAAGAACATAAAAACTAGAATTTTATTGAGTTTTTTTTTTTGAGGAGCCAGTCAAGATTTTCACTATTGTGTAACCACTTTATTGAGAGATTAATCACTCACCATACCACATAACCATAAAGTTACAGTAGTATATCCTTACAAAATAAGTGTCATATACAGTAAAAACTGGGTTTAATACAAATCTACCAGTACCATAAACATAAATGGGACTTACAACATAAATCTACAGTGTTCAAGTCCTGTAACCATTACTGTTTATTGAACTTTTGAGCATGGCACCAAACCTCATTAACACAAAATAACTGTAAATTCAATCTGTTGCAGTTAAATAATCATGAGAAGATGCTAATATTTTTAGGACTGTCAGAGAAAAGGTAACTTTTCATAATTTTACTACAGCTGAATCACCCAGGATATGAATAAGTCTGTTCTTCTGGCATTTTCCATAGTCTTGGAAATAACCATTTTCCCAACCAAATGCTATTTGGATCCACTAACTTGCTGTAGTACCAAATTGTACATTTACAATACACTATGAATAAAAAGTCTTTTTGGTATTACAACTATGACAGGCAGGCCTGAAGAATAACCATTTCCATATTTTTCATGAGCCTGATTGTTATTACTGCACTACAGTGAAACCCACTAGAAGTAAAATTCTCCAAAGTCATCCCAGTGGACTTAAACAATGTACTGCAGTTTATGGACAAAAACAAGCTATGACATGATTGACTTTACCTAAACAATAAATAAGCATGATGATTAAATTCTTATGGTAAGCAAAGTTGTTGTGACCAGATATTGAACAATATCAAGGTAAGCATTTATGTTATAATTGAAATCTGATAATTGATTAGTGACTTATTTTTATGATTATATAAATCCATCTCTGTAATATATATAAAAGAAAATATAAAAAGAGTAAAAGAGAAAAAATATTGGGCTTAGTGCTTCAAAAGTATGCACGGAGCATCAGTGCTACAAAAATATACATAAAACATTTTTTTGTAAGTTCCACTATAATCTGCTCTCTGAAACTCAAACAAAAACGATACTAAACACTCAGACTCAAATTATTCCAGCTTCAACAGAAAGACTTCAAACACATGAATGTACTTAATTAAGTATTAGTATCTTAACATCACACAATACTTTACTCATTTTATGTGACACAATCAATAAATGTTGAAACTGAAAGGTAGAGTAGGGCTAAGCAACATGTAGATAAGATTATTTTGTTTCTTGTTATTTATTGTCCACACTTTCCCTCCACTGGCATTTAATCACATTACTCAGCTTTTAACCTCAAAACAAACAAAAATAAGAAAATATTAAGAAAATATACTACATTTACCTGTAAAGTTACAAAAAATTTAGTTACTGTAATAACAATGCACAGTGACTTTCTTCATAGTTTTCTTCTAGAACATTTCACACAATTTATTTTTGAATTTAGGCTTCCTCTATAGCCAGAAATATTTGCTACATTCCTGAACTGAAACTACTTTAAAATCTCTTAAATGCATAGAGGTTGCTGTAAAAAAATTATTACTGGGTTCAAGCTAATTTTATAATAGGCTGAACAGAGCAGTTACATTCAAAAACACATGAAACTAAATTAAAAAAACCCAAAAAAACATGCATATTCACACATGCCATGGCTGATTAAAAGTTTAAAACATTTTTTTTTATTTCATAATAACACACTCACTACAAAAGACAAAGATAATATAATACAAAAATGTGTTTCAACTCCAGAGTTAAACCGTATTTTGTTTACATACTAGAGGAATTTAGCATCAACCCAAGCAAAGGGTCTTCTTTGTTCAGTTATAATGATTGATGACACTCTCCCTGGGCTTTGCACTGACAAACATGTTGCAATATCAACCACATGAAGGCACCCAGCTAGCACAAA
Organism: Tachypleus tridentatus; assembly: GCF_004210375.1. Classification (NCBI taxonomy): domain Eukaryota; kingdom Metazoa; phylum Arthropoda; class Merostomata; order Xiphosura; family Limulidae; genus Tachypleus; species Tachypleus tridentatus. Next base: position 10,005,096 of record NC_134829.1, on the reverse strand, counting down.
GCACTTTTGCTATTTCTTTTATTATAGCTGATTGCATATCTTTTAATATTTTTTAACATGTACTTTTTATTTTGTTTGGTTTGTTTTGAATTTTGTGAAGATAGCCCTTGCGTAGCTTTGAGCAAACTTCAAAACAAACAAACGAGGCAAGCAAGGGTAAGCATAGTATATATTTAATATAAACTAGTACAATCAAGACAAACTAATCAAAGTTAAAAATATTTTACTATTAAAACCTTATCTTATTAATACACATTAATCTACAAGTTTATGCCAGTCATTTCATCTTTTAATTCCAAAATTAAATCACTTTCTACCCATACTGACTTACAGGTATTGTGGCAAAAACAGCCTTTGACAATTTCTCAGACTATATTTTTGTATTTTTATCATAACAAAAATTAACATTCCTGGGTAGAAACACTGTCTATTAATAAATTTCATGTACACAACAAGATAGACAAATGGTTAATTCCTAGTCACAAAACCATAGGTAACATAACTAACAAACCATGAGTAAAACAAAAACTCAAACAAACCAAATGAATGTGGGTAAAAGACAAAATTGATTAATGCACCATAGGAAACACAGTTATCCAGCATATACATAAGAAAACACACTCAGTGTACTTTGCATGAGGAGTGTAATAAACTGACAAGCCTAGATGTGTGTGTGTGTAGAAACAATCAATAGGTATACCTTAAGTAATAGTGAGCAAGCTTGAGATGAAGAATCACTACCACATCAGTGATAAAAACACCCAAACACCAGATGTGCGACAATAAATATATATCATTAGTCATTAATGAAGGGTTCAGTCAGGTAATTTTTATTTAGCTCCAAATACCTTTAAAGGATTTTTATGAATGAACTGATATCAACGGCACTAATTAATGTTTCCTGAACCATTAGACAATAACTAGTTAGTGTAAACACCTTTTTACATAAATTCAACATTCTGTTTTGAAATAATATATTCTTGCTATTATTGAGTTCATAAATTATTAGCAATAATGTGTTATAAAAAGATATGAAGTGTTTTCTCCCTTCTTAATTTACTTTAACTTTGTTCATATTTTTTGTTTATTCTAGACCAAGGCACTTTTGGAGCTTAGAAATTCATGTTAGCTGTGGCGAGTGCTTCCAAAGAATTTGCCTTGCTGGAATGACTAGGGGTGCAGCATATATCTATACAGGGAACAGGTTCTTGGGGGCATAACTATGTATAATTCCTATAATGGAAAAAGAGTGGCAATGAGGATATGGGTGACACAGTCAATGTTTGCAAAGGACAGCAAAACATGTTGTGCCAGCCCTTTCGGAAGTTTACCAAAAACAACAACAAAGACAGTTGGTATGAAGTGCAGCCAGGCAATCTATCTTCCTTTTATTCAGCAATTAAAGAACAGTAAAAACAGCAAGCATCCTAGTAGCTATGCCATAACAGACTGGGCAACCATGTTTATTTGTTACATGGCTAGTTGAAATAATCAAATTTAATGATGACTATAGACCTTTATTTAAATTAGTTGGATATTTTTTTTGATAATCAATTTAATTAATATCTTGCATAATTGATTATTTTCACAACAATCAGTATAATTTTATAAGCCATGTAATCTTCACAAATAAATAATTGATTATGTTGCTCAGCTCTATGATGTTTTCACATATCACACACTTGCGAGAAAGTCAAACCTGATTGCATTTTAGCTACCTTTCATCTTTGTTATTCCTTTAAAGATAACACCTGGTATATCCATGAGAAGATGTGGCTGGAAAGCTGCACCAGGCACATGAAGGTCAATAGCAGTGTTCTTTAATGGTAGGTCAGATGACATCTCAAAGTTACACCCCCTTCCCCTTATTGTTTGAATGTGAATAGTAGGTAAGTCTGATGTTTATGATTCAAATGTGAGATTCAGACAGGCTGGATCAAGATCTCATTCTGGAAGAGTCTGGAATATCACCTAATTAAACTGGTTGGCTTGGAAATAACTCTTAACAATTCACAACTCCAGTAAAGATGACTGTCCAGCATCCAATATAACTACACACATTTGTTTGTGAAATTAATAAAGACTGTTTTAAGTTCAGAAGATTCTGTTTAATTATTATTCAGATACTCTTACAAGTATCCACATCTATGCAGCCTGTAGTTTAGAGCTGAAATCAAATAATTTCATAATTAGTTGTTTGTGTGCGTGTGTGTATACAAATAACTTAGTCAAATGAAGATAATTCTCATCCAGTCGTATGTAAAATTCCTGAGATAAAGTGGCATTTAATATTTCTATATAGGTGAACTTGTAGCTTCCACATATATCTGAGTAAACAATCCATGAATAAGGTAATATTGGGATGTTATCTTTGAAATGACAAATTCCTTAGTTTGGTGTGAAAGTTTACAGATAATTCTAAGTCGAATATGGGCTAAGTAATTGTGTATAATCTTCAGTTAGCTGATTTTTAAATTTTTTTTAATGTACACAATAATAAGGAACAATAATAGGTTTGGCTTTTAATTTTCATGTATAAAAATAAATGAGTGATTGGTTTTAGAAATTGTGCAGGCACCCATACAGTTTTAAAGAATTTTGTATGAATTCTCTTTGGTGGTGGAAAGATGTTATGAAACGGCTTATGTATAATCCAAAATACACTAAACAATGAGTGTTTAATATAACAGATTACACACGACACAAAAATACTGAAGAATGATTAAACATTACAAATATTTAAGAATAATAAAGAAAAAAAATATTGTAAAAGAATAGTGAACTATTAAAAAATATTCAAGCACATGGGTCTTTTGAAATGTACCTAAACTTTCCTTGGTAATTGTTTGTGCTAAGTTTTTCAATGCAGCCAATTTAGTACTTAATTTTTTCTCCTTAAACACTAAATACTTTATTGTAATATGTTATCTCTTGAATATAACATTTAAAAACAAACAAACTACAAACCAGCCATGATGTTGCCTGCTAACTGCAAGGTATGCTGATGTGCTGTTAGATCAATGCCCAATGGTGTACCTGTCAGTAATGCCAGCAGATGGTGTAGAAGACTGGTACAAGGCAGTTGTGATTCATCAGTGCTAATATCTGGAACATAACTATTTAGAAAAACACTCATGACATACAATGTTAAAATTTAATATGAAAAACAAGACAAAATAATAATAAAGACTAGTATTTTTGTATTATATGTCAAATAATATTACTTCAAGAATAATTACTTTTAGCCCCAACATTTGGTGTTGATCTCATAGAAATGACTATTTTTGTCATCACAATATGTGACAAATGAAGTGAATGTAATCATGATAAGGTTCCTGTTGAAGTTAAAATAAATAAAAATAGAAGTCTTCACAAATTTTAGAATCAAATCAACAGCATACAAGAGAGTGAAGCAAACAAAATACTTTGTGCTCTTCATTGTAAATACTCTCATTGTCTGAGACCACTTGTTACTGACAAGTTTACATGTAACTCATCAAGAAATAGTTGAATATTTTTGTTTCTATCAAGTGTGCATTCTAGGTTTTATAAACACACTGAAAAACATTCTCACAGTATGAATCAAAATTACAATTAAATAGCTATAAGCCAAAATAGCCTTGCTTTAGACAGACTTTCCATCAAAACCAAAATAACACTTCTGAAGTTTTACTGAATTTTTTAAGATAAATATCAAACATTTATGCACAATGTTAAGAAACTTCCTTAATAGATCTTCTCTTTTTTAAAACTGCCACCAAATTATTACAATTTGTATACAATCAACTCAAAATTTATTGAATTAGAAATACTTTAAAAATCAATTATGCTTTTATAGGGTTCTTACTCAAAAATACTTTTGAAATTATACATTTTAATATGCAAAAATAAGTTTATATTTCAATACTTTTTACCTAGTTGTCCATCATATTTTTATTTGAATAATATTCAGTATTATTTGTATTCATTATCCTAATATATTTAACATCTTTAAGTTAAATGTAACTACATCTCCACTATCAAAGTTAAATTAGTTAATGTTTTGCAGCTATATTTCTACATAACATTTCTCTAAGAAAAATCAACACTTGTTGAGAAAATGGAATTTTAATTTACCAACTGATTCCATTTTTAGTATTCATGAGTGCAATGATGCTCTTTATATAACATATTTTTTATGATACAATGAAGTTTAGCAACAGGAAATGAGTATGGTATTCAGGTCCTCTGATATTTGTCATGTAGCTATAAGCATCTACATGAAAGCAGATTCTGAAAAGCACTGCTGAAAATAATTTCAAACATGTCTAGTAAAGAAAAGACAAGTAAACAAATAAAGAAAAGGAACAAATATTTATTCAAAATAAATAACTGTACTAGCCAGCTTTGAATTAGCAGATTGGTTATACAGGTTACTGGAAAAAAGAGGCTTCCTACTGTGATGCGTAACTGAACAATATGTTTCACATCGATATACTAAGGTAGCAATAAGACTATGACAGGATACACTACACAACAAAGATTTTGCTTCTTGAACACTGTTGGGTGTCCCTTAAAGATTTTTAGCTGCTGATCATGAAAATCACATCCAAATTTGCCCATCACGTACCATTTCATCAAAATCTTCAGTTTCACCAAGACATTGCTACAATGGAAAAATGATATTAGGGCAACTGGAATCCATCAATGCTTGCTGACTACTGTTGGACACTGCAAAGTAATGCACTGGACATTGAATACAAATGAAGATCAGGAGCAAAACACTTTTAATTATGTTAAACTTAACAGCATAGTAGAAACATAAATGCAATTAAATACGTTATTGCTGGTAAACAGTTAACTGTCTATTTCTCAGAGTTCCTATGTGATGAAGCAAACCCAAAACTATATTTGTGCACACCCACCAGGTACCTGTCACAATCAGCAAAAGCTTTTCAGGAAGCAAAACTTTTAAAAAACATTGTTGTGCAGTGATATTTCGACTAAAAGTCTTCTTCATGAGATTATGACAATGTTGTGTCTTATAAAGGTATTTATACAAATTTTCCTGGATTAAGATCCTGGTTGTTTTACCTTGCCACATCTTGATTGGTCCACTATTGCTGTTTTTCAACCACCACCTGACCAATTGGAGTTTTTCTCCTGTTTCACCAGGTTTGCAAACACTTTCACCCACTTGTAGAATTCTGCTAAGGTTTTGTAAGTTCTTTTCTTTTAAAATGTAAATGGCAACCATTCCTTTACTGATGATTTTAGTTTTCTTCCATATGTTTCATATCCCCTTAGTTACCACATAAAAATTTCTGTACATGCTAATCATTTAGTTTTGACAAACAGTCAAAATATCTAATCAAAAACACTTTTAAGTGTGAAAAACAGAGCATACAAAAAAAAAAGGATTGAGTAAGTCCTTTCTAACAGAAAGAAATGAAAACTGATAGCCAAAGATGCTATGCTTATAGCATCGATAAAATTTTATGGCAAATATTCATTCATTATTTAACTGGGTTGCATATTTTGTTTCACCTACCATGATGCCCAAGAAAAACAAATAAATCATGGCAAGAATTAATGTCTGATACTTTTCAAGCCTCAAAAAAATTTTTGCAGCCTGAAAAACAACCCAGGATACCCAGAAACATTTGTTTCTCTTGACCCCACATGATGCAAATATTAACATTTGGTGAATTTGAATGAGAATTTCATATAGTGATGATGTCAGTTAAAAATGAGTAGTCAAGATGAGAAGGAAGAAGTAGAACCAAGTACACAAGTTTTATTTGATTGGTTGCCACAAATTTTCTTGAGAAGCAAAAGAATAATTAATAATGGCAAAGCAAAGGATTCATTTAAGTTGAATATTTATTGAAATACAAATAGATCTGTTATAAAAGAACATTTCATCCATCTGTAAGATCATCATAATGAATGTGTGTGCAAACACAGTGAAGTGGTGCTGAAATTTAGCAGCAATACTATGAACATGCAAAACCATTAACAACTTCTCTATAATGCTGCATTTAGGGAGATGCATCAAAATAATGTTCAACTTTCAGTAGCAATGGCTTTGCAAGAGCACAATTTTCATCACAGTCATCAAGTACCAGTAACATTAGTTATGGTACTGTAAATTCAACATATGTACAATAATCAGATGCAGTCAACTATACAAATCTCTAGCTAAGTTACAAAGAGCATGAAGCAGAAAAAGGTAAGTAATGTTGCTCAAATCTACTGATTCAGAATTCCAAGTGATATCAACGAAATAATTAAGTGGGATTTGTATCCCAAAACAAAAACCTAGCATTCTCGAAGTTGTTTAGAGCAACTTTCTCAACCAAGTGATGTACCATATTTTTAGGTACATAAAACATACTTTTGTAAATGATACACCTCTATTTTCAGGGGAAAAAATATTTTTCACAGTTATCATTTATTTATTTATTCAACATCAGCATAATCTTTTATTATTCTTTAGAATACTTCAAAAGTAGTGTCCATAATAAAATAAAATATGTTTGTTTCATATATTTACATCAAAACATTAATGAAAACTTTCAAAATCTTTTTTTGCATCACTGAATTAATTGAAAACAAGTTCTGAAAATTCACTCTTGTGTAGCAGCCATTTTAGTGTGTATGGTCTCCTCATATTGTGAACTCATGTTAAGTGCCCATATAGAGCTTTGTGCTCACAGTTACTATCAATTTTCAAACTTATCTTTTTTTATTGTGTTCTTTATGGATATGACTCTAGCATTGTTAGTACAATGTTTAATTTAAATTTAAGAAAGGTCCCCCTAATTTAGCACTGTTTGACAGTCGTTTCCCATAATAATCCATTTTCTTTAGCCTATGTGGAAAAAAGTTGTCTTACACACCGAAAAATATTGTAATCATTACTTTTGACCTATGAACCTCTACAGCAAATGAACAGTGCCTTGGTTTGATTGTTCATTTCATAAACCAACAAAAGATCTTGAAAAGCATGAGCTTCCATCACATCATACACTTCAGACTTTTACTCAGTGTCTAGAAAGTTGGAATATCTTGAATAAAGTTGAAGTAATTGTGTCAGACAATGCTTTCCACTGTGTGAAGGTTGTTAGTAACATAAAACTAAAGTTAATATCATGCTTTGGCCATATTTTCATTGCCATAGGAGGCAAGTTTGGAGTTTTCAATTAGTAACATATTATGCTTTGGCCATACCTTGAGCTTAGTTATCAAGCAAGTTATCAAGGAATGGACTAAGTGATAGCACTGGGTAAGCATTTTCATCAGAGTTTTTGCCAAATATTAACTGGTAGACAAAAAAAACTAGTTTACCAGAACACAGTCTGATTCTCCACTGTGAGACTGAGTGGGACAACACTTTTGTCAAGTTGATGAGAATTGTAGAGCAACCTCAACCTGTACCTGTGTGGCACAAATAGAGTTAATGCCAGGCTTAGAAATTAGTACTACTGAAAAGCTGGTTGAAATTTTGGACCCTTTTTCAGAACTTAACTATGAATTCAGCAATCAATCTATGCTACTGTATCAGGTTTGTTACCTCTCTTGCATTAGTTAAAAATCCCATTATAACCAGTAAAAAAGAAAGCAAAGATTAAACTAGCAATGCTTGAGGATCTTTAAAATAGATATACATCAGTTGCCATTTTGAATACCAGACCTAAAGACATGTCATTTTTGAACAAAAGTGTGTAATATGATAAATGATGAAGTTATTTCACTGTTGACATCAAATAATCAGTTGTTCATGGGAAATAAGCAGCGTCAACCCACTGAGTGACATCGGAACATATTCAATGCAGATGATGCATCTCTTTCTTTGCAGTCTCTCAAATGCAAACCCCATTGGTTTCTCAAAACATCGTTGGGTCATTGCACATACAAAATGGGATTATGCAAAATTCATAGATACCATCTCTAGTACTGAAACCAGTTTTAACTCTTTGTTCCTTTATTCAACTTGTCTTCTTAGCATCAGAATGTAGATCCATCCAAGGTGCAGAATATTTGAAAACCTAATGTGTCTAGACATTCATCTATCTGCATTAATGGAACAGCACTGACTTCCCCCCCTAAGATTAAAGTGCATTGCCCCACACCTGAATATATATATAAAAATAAAGATTTCAATGATGAAAAACATAACTGAAAAATAGCTGCTAACTGGTTGTAAACATAGGCTCTGTACAAAAGGAGAGAACACTGGCTAAGACAAAAATTATACGGGAAGAAGTTAGCAAACTTGTAAACATTGGTGTTAACAGCCTTAACGAATCTGTTAGTAAGACTAAGATGAAAGAGATAATAAGAGATAAAATCTTCAAATGAACCCTGACATAAATGTATATCTTGGACACAACTAATTTATTCAATTTTAAATTTAGAGAGAAGAAAACAAGACACTACGTTTTTCTTGCTTTTTTATAGTTTGACACCACTATATATGTGTGTACAGTGCATTACATTTTAGTAACAATGATTTCCTCACTATTGCATGCTTGCAAGCACATAGAAAAGCATTGAATTAAAATGTTTATGCATAGTTATATGAATCATTCTTTTATTATTATTATGTATACATAACACTGTACTCTGGATCTTTCATTCATTCAAGTGTGTATTATAGAACAAGATTTACTTTTTACTTTTTATTGGGAGGGGTTGGGGGTAATTTTCCTTTATATTTTGATGTTAAAAGAATGTATTGTAACCTTAATAAATTGGTCTTAAAGTAATTATTAAATGCATTTATTATGCAATACATTTTTCCAACAAACAAAAGATATTTAATTTGCACTTGTCCATGTCACAAGTTCAAACCTTACTGGTTTTAAAGCTTAATTCTAATTACTGACTTCAAGACAAGCCTAAAAAAGTAATACATAAACATAACATACATTTTATACCAGCTTTTAGAGAAACATAACTTCTTAAAATTCTTCATTTAGTCTGCTTCTATGTACTTTTGGATAAAATGTGACTAAAAAAAAACATTATTAGTTTTAGTTACTTTTTATTCCCTGTAATAGATATTGTTTATTCTGCCATAGAGGATACTGCAGTAACATATACTATCTATGATGAAAAAACTAACATTGTAATATCCTTTTCTGGGTGAGTTAACATTGCTTAAATAGAATAGCTAACAACTGCCATGAAAAAAAAACAACAAGAATCCCTGAGACGCCACTGTTCACAGAACAAAGAAACTAAATTTACCTGTTGAATTCAAGTGCACTTTCTTGGTTCAGTTTGAGTAAATACCATACCTGAGATCATTTCTAAAAAAGTGGGGCAAAGCATACCTGTTTGCACAATAACATACACTGCATTTTTGTTGGAATTTTGATATAAAAACCATAAGAATTTTTTAAGCTTGCCCAATGTTTTCATGTTTTTTTATGGGAGATTAAAGTGCATTTAATTTTTCACACACAGAGTACTCCATAAATTTCCTGGTGAACCTTGCCATTATTAATACATCTATATGATACTTGTGCAGAAAACAGTTCACCTGAAGAATAACATGGCTTTAGTTATACTAATGATTTCACTATCAATTTATTTCTGAAAAATTCAATCAGTCTATTACATATTACTGTATGATTCTGTGTTAAAATTTAAGTACTATTCTTACAAAATATCAAGAAGTTGTACAATTAACAGTACAGAACAAGTTTCTATATTTAAAATTGTTGTTTAAATGCCTTATACTACTGATACTTTTATCATTAACTTACCTTGAAATACCTTGCAGTTTGGAATGTTTATGGTGAGTTTTCTGGGCTACACTTCTGCTACTCCCATAAACTATTCCCCAGGCTGTGGTGAATACTGTAACCAGATATTTCTCAGAGAGTTGACAAAGAGCTTGGCAACATCCATACTGGAGAAAAATCCAAAACTTTGTATAAACAAAATATTTAAATAACTAAAGAATTGTTTATTATTCATCAAGTAAATGTTTTTAAATACTTTTTAATCAGTCAATGCAATTTCTCGTATTGTATTTAGCCCATTTTATCCTAGCCTGAAGCAAAAGAAACCGAATACCTTGAACTTTGTGTAATAAATTAAGATACAATATGAAACAAAGACTTAAAAATATAGAATTACAATTTATCATTACAACAGTAGAAAAAACATAGCATTAAAAATAAAGTATGGATAACCAATGCACAGAAAGATCTGGAACCTCAAATTTATCATTTTTGTCATAGCTCAATACAACTCAATTTTCTATCATTTGTCTACTATTCTAGCACTTCTATAGCATCATGAAATTCAGAGAAATTAAATATATGTTTTTAGTTGGAATCCTACAGTGACAAAACAATTCTTTGCCTTTTCCATTTGTTAAGACTAATTCAACAATTTCATTTATTTTCCAAAGGACGTGGTATTATCATTACTGAAAGGTCTTGATTTGAATAAATGTAATATGCAGTGAAACGATGTATACATTGTAGAAATGAATTGGAAGACCTATTTCCTGACAAAAAGCTAATATGTTACATTTTCTTAACATTTCACTACCACAGCTTTATTAGAAGAAATCTACTAAAGATTAAAAGGCGTATTGTATCTCAGAACAGCTGGTATGGGTATTAACACTTTAACTAATAAAGCAGAGAACATTTTGACCTTACTAGGTCATCTGCAGATGAACAAAAAGGTTGTTCTCTGCTTTATTAGTCAAAGTGCTAATACCCATATCAGCTGTTCTGAGATATATTTTTACTTCAAATGGACTTCTTATCATCAAGAAGGTATACTATTTTTCCAACTTGAGTAATATTTCACCTACACTGCAAATATCTTAGGCGAGAATACACTCAAACAGTATACTAGGTGCACATGTAAATGAAGTTGATTATTTTTAAACTAATATGAGCTTTATATGTTTAAAGCTTTTTACAACTTATTAGGCCTTTATTTCAATACTTTCTTTACCAAATGAATTCTGACATAAGAATTAAACAGAACATGTTTGCAGAACTTTACAAAACTTAGTTTGATGATGAACAACCCAGACACAGAAATGACCATAACAACACAATTATAGAAACATTTTAGTATATACACCCATTTTATCTTCAGACAATTTGCAAATTAACTACAAAACAGTAATTAAACCGCAAAATGATTGTTGAAAAGAAATTTTTTACAACCATAAACCTTTATAATGGGAATATTGCAACTTGCAGAGTAGAGGGAAGTGTTAAAACTAGTAAATGAAAAAGATAAATAAGCTCTGAATACATGATAATGATGACTAAGTTCACATTTTCTCATGATCTGATAAACAGTAAATGTTTATTGTAGAGATTAGAAATTGTGAAGCAACATATACACAGGCTTACTACATTGTTTTTAAACATTTAATTTTGTGGGTTCAACAAAAGTTTGTTGTTTAAATTCAATTTGTTTATATTATTAGAAAGTAATGATTTTACTACTTTGCTTACTGTCATGTGCCTTGAACATGAAGTGAGCAAACACTTAGACAAAATGCTGATGATTCTTGATAGCGAGGCTTCTGTAGAAGAAAATGGCAAAATTGTTTCTTTGTAGTTAAATGGATGTACAAGGCCATGAACTAAGGGATGAACACTTCCAACCAAATTAGGAAGGACAGAATTTAAAAAAAAAGATGTTGTTTTTTCTTTTGCCACAGCTACAATTGGGTCATGATGAGGATGATCTGTTGGGTAAAACAAATGAGGCACTAACCTGTAATAGAAAATTAAAAATTACTTAAAGAATTGTGTTTTCTAAAACAAAGAGCACAATATTAAACAAAAACAGTGCACCAAACATTAGTGTGAACAAATATGCATTACTCATTTTTCTTTCTTTTGTCAAGCTGACAGATGTACATTATGTCAAAGGTATAAGTAAATGGTATTTTAAAATATTTTTAATACAAACAGGCAAGCTATAAGAATCCTTGTTCAAGATTCTCATAAGATTTTTAATGCAAAGTTGAGAATTAATCAGACATTATCTGAAATATAGATGCTACAAAAATGTTTTACAGAATGCAAATAAACAACTAAGCTCCAGAGTTACAAAAAATCTGGCATGTGAATATTGCATTGAAAAATATATTAATTTCAGCTCAATCTTCTGTTTAAGGATTATAAAGGAAAATAATAACTATACTAAATAAAAACAAGGTAAAATTATGAACCAAAGCTAACTTGTTAATAATAAATAATAATACCAATAGCTAAAATGTTAATAGGCTTTAATAATATGGGAAATGGGTAATTCTGTAAGCTTCAGTAAGTAAGTTATCAAATTTCAGTTTAAACATTATACATTGATAATTTGAGTGTAACGTGTGTCTTATAATGTTCAACATACCAAGTGACATGCAAAAAAATCTATATTTAAATGTGTTCTTTTGCAACTTACTTTTAAATTAAAAAATTAACTGAAATTGGTTGAAAGAAATTGGCTTTAATTATAATTCACAATTTCATACCAAACCAACTGACATAAATTCATAAAATAGTAGTTCAATAAGATTTTGAATGCAAGTCAAAAATTTGATGACATGGCCATTGACCTGTTATGCTTCACGATAGGGTTAAATACACTTCAAATGACATTTTTTTGTTGATCTTTATATTCTATTTATTATCTCTACCCTATGTTTATATCTCTAATTGTAATACTAACTTTTAACATAGTTTGTATATCTTCACAAAATTTTGCATTATTTCAGTAAACATTAAAAATATTTCACATCCAAAAAAATCATTTTTCGTAAAGTACCTTAAATAAGCTAAGAAAAACAAATTTGTCTGTGAATATACTGATTACTTGTTTTGAACAGTCCCATGTACAAAGTAATTTTCATGTAAAGATTAACAATACTTTTCTTTATTTCAAAAACTTCAGATTTCCATTGTATAATCTCTCCTTCTAAATAACTTTCAATTTTTTTGTTTTCAGTAAAACTTTACATTTTATCTGTTATTTTCTATACCTTAACTCCATGCAACATTGGTAAATTTGATCAACCTGATAACTACCAAAAAATGATTGAAATAAAAATAAATTATCCTTTTTTTATATCTAGAATGATTTCAAATTGTAACATGAAACCGCTTTTGTTCATCCTAAGTAGCTTTAAGCTCATAAAAGTATACATATATTTATAATTAAATTTTATTGTTATACTGTCCTTTGAACTGAGGCTACCTACTGTCCACACCATTATAAGTTGTAAATCATTCGAGGAATGTGCAGCTATGTTACCCTATCAAATTACATTATACACATGCTACTATGAGCTGTTTGCATGGGTGCCTTGTAAAACATTTTCATTATGTTTTCATTTATTTTACCTGATATAATTTTAATTAACCTAAAGATATCACTGTTTTTACATTTTAGTTACTTTTATAATAATAAATAAAGAATAAACATGAAAAACAAGAAATAAAGTACTTATCCAATCTTTCTCTTGCTGTTGATTGTCGATTACACTTAATCCTACTTTTTTCATACTAATGTTAGTAATGCACTAAATAATAGACTAACAACATGCAAAAAGTAAACAATTTCCCCTAATTTCCAAATTGTTTTGGCTTTCTAACTATGCAACAAGAGCCAATACAAGTTCATCCAAGCTAGTCATTAGCTTTCACCTGCAAACAGAGCTTGTACTCTGAAATTGACAATTATCTGTTATGAACTTATTACAGAATATGTCATTTGATAGATGAAATTCTTGACTTTGTATTTGTAACAGATAACATATAATTCAACATAAAAGAGAAATATTAATAAATCCTAAGAGAGAAAATGTGGCAGGTGGGTGTAGCAAGAGGAATCTGATTTGCTATTTCATAGCACTGTAATGAAACAAAATTGAAGGATATAAAAATTATAGTTTTTTCTTTAACAATAAATATTTTATAGTGAGTAATTAGCATTTAAATTTGTACTTTATGGAGGGATGGTGGATAAAATAGAGAATAAAAGTTGTGGAGAGAAAATAAATATGTTATATGTGTCACAGATGAGCACATTCAGGATACTTTTTAGTATTGTCTTGTAGAATTAAAAACTTAAAAAACATATATTATTAAAATATAGGTTATTAACTAAGAGGTTGTGCTATACTAATTTGTATAACATTAACAAAAGTAGTTTAATAAAATTTTGATTATAATACACTAAAACTTTGTGTTATTTACAGTAAAGGATACCCATGGCAAGAGGGTTAAAGTCAACATTCCTTTTACAGTATGGAATTGGTCCACTAGACCATTCACATGCACACACAGTTACAAAACAACTTGTCAAAACCTAACTCTGACATTCCAAAATAAGCTCAAAAATACAGTGTAAATTAAGAACATAATATATAGATGAAACTAAATTCTCAGGTTGTGCTTGTGTTAGGAAACATAAAAAAAACATTAAAACTACAATATCAACATTTCTGATTTAAAATTTCGTGTTATAATCATAAATCACAATATTTTTTGAATAACCTTAATACTATACATGAGGATGAATATATAAAAATGGCAAAACTCTAAGAAGCAGTTACCATTATAACTCATGACAGTAAACTACCTCAGTTTAAACCAAAACTTTAGACAAACAACCATTTGCAACTTGGTTATCTTCATCAACAACTAAGAATGTTTCTAAGTGCTAGACTACCTGTTAACACTTATTTATTTAGTCATTATTAATAAATAGTTTTTTTTTACAGATGTAAGTTCAGTATATGTATTACAATTTAAAAATTTATACTCATTACAGGTCTTTTCGTATGTTTGCATTATTGCTATGTTAAATGTTCAAAATATACTACTGTAAAAAATGGTCACATACATTCTACCCAAAGAAAATCTCAATTAAACAGCTAAAAGCTTGCAGTCATAATAATAAAAAAAATATTTAAAATCTGTGCAATAATCAACAAAACTTAAATTCCCATTCTTTCATTTTTCGATCTCTATTTTGACAATTTCAATTTATTCTTTAATACAAAAATCATAACTTACATATGCTTTTTTTCAAAGAAAACTTCCAATCTTCACTAAACATCTGACAAATTTTGTAAAGCTACACATACTTTATTAACAGTGTAAATACTTAAGGTGTTCAAAATGTGTACACAAACTTGTATATATGAAAAATTAATAAAAACAGACGTATACTGACTGAAATCTTTCAACACATTTGATTTTAGTGGTTTCACAATGATCTTATGGCCTCCAGCACAATTTTTTTAATTTCTTGAAGCATTTTAGTTTCTCTATATATTTTTGTAGACAATCTGTGATTTTGTTGTACAGATAATTTTTAATGTTGTCAAAAATGTGCAGTGAAATTAAATAAAATAGGGATTTAATACATACCATTGCTTTAATTGTCTTTCAACATGTTATTTAGATTTATGGTTCTCCTACACCACTGTGTGTTTATATAAAAAAAACAACAAAAAACGAATCTCCGAGATCAATCAATGTACAAAAATCATTAACCTGAATGACAATTACAATTACAAATGTGTACTCAATGTGATAGCCATAAATTGTACTTATATTCAGCAGTGAAGATTTTTAAACAAATATCACTTTATTATGGTTACAATCATACCACTACTCCCACCTAGCTAAGAATGACACATGCTGGTAACCAAAAAAAATTCATAAAAGAAAATTAATATTTTCAAACAAATTCTTGGCCCTACCTAAAAATGGTGGATGCAGCCATCTGCCGAACTCTAAAATCCTCTTCTCCCAAAAGTGGAATGACAACTCCTCTTAAAAATCTTTCTTGATAATTTAATGTTTTAGGCTGTATTGAATTTTTCTTAATTTTCTTACAAGATTCTTCTAAATACTGAACAACACTAAATGGAATATCACCTAACACTTCAAGTAGTTCAACCTGTAAGAAGAGTCATTACAGAATTTAAAAGTTTGGAAAATTCCTTCAAATTCAATAAATAATCTCATATTTCTTAGAACATTTCAAAGAACTTTATAACGTATTACATCCAATGAATTATGCAATATTACACTTTTTATTTTAAAGTAGTTTTTCTTTATATATATATTGCAAACAATACCCATTAGTTATTTTTCACTAGAAACTATAAAGAACTCAAACACAAAAATGTTACTTTTTTAAAAGTTTCTTTTTAAAAATCATCTAGTGATTATGACCTCCATCTTTTTTAATTTATTTTGACAAAGAAGCAATCCTTATGACAGATGCATAGAACTTTCCAAATAGTATCTGTCTTTTGAAGAAATTCATGG
Source organism: Tachypleus tridentatus (assembly GCF_004210375.1). Taxonomy (NCBI): domain Eukaryota; kingdom Metazoa; phylum Arthropoda; class Merostomata; order Xiphosura; family Limulidae; genus Tachypleus; species Tachypleus tridentatus. Next base: position 9,988,780 of record NC_134829.1, on the reverse strand, counting down.
AGCTTTCTATTTCACTTATCATGATCTATCATATACATACCATTAACAGGGAAATCTGATACGTCACACAACAAAAAAAATCAGGGATGTATGTGTTAGCAGTTATTTACAGATACTAGATAAGGATATTCCATATGAAAACAAAAGTTATTAAAAGGGTAATGTTGCATAAAGTACACCCTTTCTTTTTTGTTGTTGTTATTATTAACTCCTTATGACCTCATTGCATACTTTGCTTTGTGGAAAGTAACAACTCACTCATTTAATTGATTAAGTATTTCTGTCTTCAATTAAAACCCAAAATTCCTTAAAAATATACAAATGTGTCTTATTACATGGTGCATTTTATCATCCTTCCTGGGCAAGCACCCTCAAACAAAATAACCCATGTATGCCATCAGACAGTTTTAATTACCATACAAAACATTATGGTAATTAAGCCAGCTAACTGTGGGTGATTAAAGTCAAAAGAATAAAAAACAGTAGAAATTTGCCATATTTCAAGGTCTTTTCTTTATCCCCCTAAAATAAAGTACTTCATGTACATCAGCTGATAGTTTCCAGTTACCATACCAGAAGTTACAGTAATCAAGCCAGCCAACTGTTAGTGACGGATGCTAAAATGTACACAAAATGGATCATCTTTATAGTATAATGACGAAATCAGGGATACATAATTTAGCAGTTATTTAATTTACTAGTTTTCTACCTAATAACTATTTTAATGGTAAAATAATAAAGGGAAATAAAAATGTCATATCATATGACGAATTGAGGGCTCATGCATAAAATTTGTGACATTTTGAAAAGTATTTTCAGAATAAAAAAAGAATTGACAGCAAAATATCCTTAACACTTTTCCCATCACATAAACTTATAATTTCAAATCATTATGTAAACTACATTAAAAACTGAAGCAACTTTTAACTTTTAACTGTGTGTGTATGATTATGATAACATTTGGTCAAAACATTCTACATTTGTTACTATCTATGTTAAAACTGTAATAAAGTTTCTTCATTATCCGTCCAATCCATTTTCAAAATTTTCTGACCAATCCCATTAAGGCAGAAGTCAGAGAAATACCCAATTCGTCCTCAAATTGCTGAGAAGAAAATTGATAACAAACGTTGGATTGTAGATAAATACATCTGGACAGTCACGAGAGTAAATTAATAAGAAGAAACTGATCTCTTTCAAGTGATAACAGGTTCTAATCTAGACCATATGTCCAAAAGAGGACCATACAATAAGAATCTAAACAGACCTCCTTCTCCTGACACTGATAAGCCAAAGTATGCTGATCAAATAAACATGGGGGACATGCAGCAAATCTCCCAGCATGAAAAGCAATATCAGGAGGTGAAGGAAAATTTAAGTAGTCACCTGCCATCCTTTCTGATAACATGGAGTAAAATCAAAGCAATAGAAGAGATCCCCAAAACTACACAAACTCTATTATAACCAGTTGATAAAAAGACTGACCTAGTAAAAGAATGAGCTGGAAAAAGTACTTCTAAATTCTCGCCTGTTGTTCACAGATCATTCAGAAATGTTGCCTCAGAAACCACTGGAGAGACAACCTTGGTCCATGTCTTTATTTCACTGAGGTTCATGTCACAAACAGTCTCACCTGAGAGTAACCCTCCACTGGTTGTTGACAAACACTTAATATTAGAGGTGAAAGAGAAGAGGTCTGATTGGCCTCTGTAGTAGAAAAATTAGTTTGGGAATTCATACCTGTTGATAATTTGTCTTGTTGTTATTAATAATATTAAATAATGTACAGTTATAAATGATAAAATAACAGTAGATGTGTTGACCACATTTAAATTCGCAATGCAAATATTAAATAAGCACAACGCTCCATGCTAAATGCTTTGTTAAGAAAAAGCAATTACATTATTGGGATAAGGTGCTTATATACAGTGCCTAAATAGAGGGCACACTGAAGTAAGAGAAACTTGCAAGTTAGAATTTGCTTAAAGCATTCAATTAGGGTAAAAGGGATGAAGCAAGTGTTCTCAATGCACAGATAGGCAAAGTGTGGAAACCCTGGAGATGGAGAAATAGTAATTGCATCAGCAAATAAATACATTTTGAAATATCATTTGTCAAGGGCTCCAGTTCAAGCTATACTATGCATCACGATATTGTGTACTATAGGCAGTTCTTAAATATGTACATTACATTTTATAATAAATAAAAAACTACTGATTAATAATTATATATACAATAATACTTTGTTATTTTTGGTAATTAACTTACTTAATATGAATACAAATATGAAATAAAACTAACACATTAAAACTTTGTAATTTTATTCTTTCTTAAAATTCCAAGCTTTATTTCAATAAATAAGCTGTTCATTTTCATTTTGATGTCTTTCAGACCTTTAAAACACAATATGCTACTGACATGGGAAAAGTATATCAATGCACTAAAAATTGCATGATCAAAACGACTTATTATAAACATATGATCCTCCACAATCTATTTTTCAGAAAAGACAAGACAGAGCCTTGTCCACAGCCCTTACACACTATTTAAGAAAAAACCTAGTTACTGTTTACATAATCTATTGCTATTAAATCTCTCTTTATACACCATGAAAATTAATGGTAAATAAAAAGACCAATGTAGAAAAAACAAAGTTAACGCATAAAATACACATGCTAATATTCTAAATGAACCAGAATTAATCAGTATGCAATTTTCTGGACTAAATGTTAACTTTTTTCATTATTTCTGTCATAGAAGCATCACTAAGTCACATGAAATTCATTGAATTTTTTGGTTTTTGTCAGCAAAATGAAATTTTGTGATGTCTTCTGTGCAAGGAACATAAAACATAAAAGTCACATATTTTCCCAGCTTCCATTACATGTGGGAATTATGCAAAGAAGAAATCCTGAAATAAGTTCTATAAAGTCCTCATAGGTGTCAATTGGCTTAAAAGTTGATCATACAATTCTCTTTTATTTACTGTGGCTTAACCACATTTTATTATGCTGTACCTGTGGTTGTTTGTTATTTCTGTTCTATTATGTGTTTTAAAGGAAAAACTCTTAACCTAATTGTCAGTAAGAACACATACAAAAGTGCAAGAGATTATGAGAATTTATACAAGTTTGATATAGCAGTCTAGAAAATGTAGCACATAAAGGCTCTTGTAAAAACTATTCAGGAAAGCCTTAACAAATTTCCCAATTAAATGAGATAAATGGACAAACAGATCTGTAAATGATAACTTGATTAATATTTATTCACAAAAATAAATGACAGTTTCCATTTTATTAGAACAGAAAGACCATAACTAATGTAAACAGGAATGTCTTTTTACACAAAAAAGTTTCTTAATTTATTAGTATATAGTTTAAAAATCCTCGTGATTGCATGTAAGTAGTTCTGGAAGAAGAAGAAGGCGAATTTAGAACCATACTAGACTTTAAGATGACACAAGTCAGTCTCGAGCTATTACCCCAAACCAATATAATAACTAACAGCAAAGTCACTAGTGTCCATATTTTAAAAATACAATCTAGGTGTGCATTTTTAATGTGAACATTTGGTTATCACTCATCTGAAATTTTTATTCTTAAGTGTAAAAAATAGAATTGAAAAATGGCAAATCTATGTATGTGTTTAATACAAAAACATTCTTTCTTTCTTAGATTATAAGGATAAATTATTGTATTTGTAAAAGATTTACTAACATATATCTGTTTTAATACTGACATTCGTTTAAGTTAAATTTGTATTTAGAAATGTATATAGCTATTCACTAGTTGTAGAAGATTCTCAAGTGTAAGAATCAACAATGTATATGTAAACACCACTCCACTGAGTAAATTGTAGAGATATCCACTTAAAATTAATTCACTCTTTGTAAATCTTTGATAGGATATTTAAGTTCCAGATCAGATAGAAGATTCAATATTGTTTGTAAAACTTTTATGTATAAATCATTATTTGTAATAGCTGTTATTATAAATTTTATTATTGGTTTTATATTAAACTATATTTGTTTCGAGAAAGAAAACAATTAACTAACTTCTAAATTTAAATTACCTTTTAACTCAGTTTCAGGCTATTTGAAATTGTAATATGTTTTATATCATAAAAACCTACCTTAACTAGCCAGTACGGAATATCCTTGAGAACAAGCAGTGCATCCAACACTCTTAAGCCCAAGTGCCCTTCGGAACACTGAAGCAGTGATATGAGACAATGCTTGAAAGCCAAAACAGCCATTCTGCAAGCAATGGCAGAGTGATCCTTAGTGACTTGAAGCAGTTTATCTACTATCTCTGCTAATTCCAGGGTTGATGCTAGAACATAAAAGAACAGTAGTCTTTATAACACTGCTATGATTCCAAATACCAGAAACCCACTAAAATAGAACAGTAATTAGATGTGATGCATATTATTATTCACCTCTATAATTACAGTTTATTGGACAATACATTACGTATATTACACCTCGGTTGTACAATATGAACAGTTAAATGTTTATGCTGGCTTATAATTGTTGTTACTCCTGCACTACATGTACCAATTTGCTATGTAACACAATAACTCGTGGTGTGTGTGGAAAAGAACCTTAAATCCATAGTCCAACACACTAGCCACTATATCATGACCAATTGGTGATTCAAAACAAATTCATTAAAGTGTGTGAAATGCAAATAAATTTACAATTTTATCAGGTGATAGAATTAATCAAGATAAAGCTTTCAATGTACAAAACACAGATCCTACCTCAACATTCCAAGAAATTCTCAAACACCCAGCCACATATATATTACAGTATAAAGCAGCTTTTATAACATTTTCATCATGTCACAGATGCTCAATTTAACATTTCTCTTATTAGGCCTTGTCAATTCTTCTTGTTTCTCGTATTTTTTGTTAAGATGTAAAATTAATAATGATCTCTGGTTATCTGTAAAATATGTATGCCTAAGTGAGAAAAGCTAGGAATGAAAAAAATTATTATATAATGTTTTGTGTTTTACCACAGGATTTTTATTACTACTCTTACTTATCTTAAAAAAGACCTCAGCAAAATTCATACATAACAAAAAAACTTTATAAAACAAGTACTTACTTTGGCCAACTTCACAATTAGACCTGGACCATTTATCCCACCATACACCCCAACTAGATAAAGCACTTTTCAGGAAAAGGCCAATGAGAAGTGCTGTATGTCCCCTCAAATGTGGATCACTATGTTTTGTGAAATGCAACACTTCACAGATCTTTTGTTGAGATTCTGATAATAATGAAAAAAAACAACATTAATAAGTCAAAATGAATTATTTCCTATCACCTGCACCTTTTTTTAAATTATAATGTTATCAAATTTGTCTTTGGTGCTGCCTTTATCAGTAACCCAAAACTTATTGCATAAACATAATATTACCTATTCCAGTAAAGCACAACTAGAGTAACACTGGAGTGAATTCTTACCATGATGTTAATATAATTTTTTTTACATAAAAGAAGTGATAAATATGTAAAGTACAACTGAATAACAGAGGCTCATAGCAAATGTTAAGGAAATATATAAGAATCTCTCTTTTAAAATCAGTTTTATAAACAGAAAATCTTTAAAATACAAAAAACAGAAAGTGCTAACAGTTTATTCTACACGTTCAGATTTGTTCATTTTCATTTAACGTTTTTTGTACCTTGTTATATTACAATGATATTTTATGATGACATTATATATCCCTGAACCAGTGACGGTTCTTGATAACCATAAGCCACTAATACATGTTAGAAAATTTTTAAGAGTAAATGTGCAGCATGAATTAGGGCTAGTGTTGAATTCTTTACAGTTAAATACATTATATGCTACAATATATCAATGATATGTTACTGTACAAAATGATTAGAGCACATTAACGGATGCTCAAAATTTTATGCAATTACATGTATTTAGTAAGCACAATGATGTTTTCAACTAACCACACTGTTTCATCAATTCTGAAGATTTGTAGATATCCAGAAAAAAAGCAGAAGGATATAGAGAGAGTACACTCCCCAAACAGCTCATTGCTAATGCTTTAATGCTCACTCTTACATTCTGATCTGGCAAGACTTTGCCTTTTACACCCGTAAGCAGGAAGGATGAGGCCAACAGTCGTGCACAGAAGATCAAGGGAAGATCCTCATCAGTAAAGCAGCCAATGTTGATCATCTGAAAGTACACCTTTCTTTAAATACAGCATTTTGTAAAAAAAATTACCCCTTTTACACTTAAATCTTTTTTTGTGCTATTACAATTAACTCTCTGCTTACAGGTTAGATCCTTTGAGTCTAATGCATAACCACCAAAGTAACCATGGGGTTCGTCCTAGTGTGACTTTTGATAACATGGCATATCCTCACAAAAGTTCCTAAATTATCAGAAAAAGTTGCAAAACCTATGCAGAAAAAATATTTTTATTTGACTATTTTTGCTAAAGAGTTTTTATGAATTTGCTCATGAATTTTTAACCAAAATTTTCAACTCAAAGAAATTAGACAATGAATCATCACTCGTAAAATTATAATTAACATGAACAGCAGTGAGACTTTCAAAAGCACACAAGAGTGGTTTCATATACTTTTCCCCTACATTAATATTTCAGCTACAATACATTACACATGTAATCCAATATATGATTATTATTCATGCATTAATTTTTATATTGCAGCTATTTTTTTATTAAAACACAGAACAATACATAAAAACATACAGAAATTAATTATTTCTAGTACTTACAATGTTATAAAATGTTTTGTACTTGTCACTAATAGATTGTATTTGTTAACCCTCATTGAATTTTGCATATGGAAGGGTGTAGAAATTTAGATCTTATACATGAATTCTGAAATATAAAAAGAATTAAACTGCTTGATACCAGAAAAAAACTTTAGTTTATCTAGCTTTCTAACTAAGTTACATGAAAATGTAAAGAACGTTATTACTGTTTGGACTATTGCCTTGATTATTACACTTCAAACACGTCAACAGTATATTGACTTTACCCATGTTAATAACTTAGGAAGACCAACAGTATTATGCAATTCAAAATGTCACTTTCAATTTGTTATAAACACTTATTTCAGAAAAGTACAGGAAAACTTTGAAATCCACATCCAAGTGTAGAAAATAGGCATGCCATTTGTCAAGAGTTAGCAAAACTTGTTTCCTGTGGCAGGGAAGAATCAACCCTAAGGAATTTGAAAGAAGAATATGTAAATTACCCTAGTTTCTATCTATACAAAAAAGTATAGCATATGTGAAGAAGTATTCCAGTTACAGAGACAAAAAGTTAAGATTTCATGAGCTTTTGTGTTATCTGACAAAAAAAAAAGAAGTTTAAGATTTTTCTTTGAGGTTTCTTTTGAAGTAACAGAAGTAAAACTTAGATAATATAAAACTTTGGATTATATTATATAATGTACATGAAAACAACAATTTCACTGACATACATAATTACTGAAATCCTAGGAACTTAAATCTGAGGTTTGAAACAGTAGAAAATAAGCAAGTATTTAATCACATAGAGCAATCGAAGTCAATAAAAAAACTACACAAAAATCAGTACATGTAGAGCACATGCTAATCATCAGACATACAATACAGTTTCTGACATCCCAGTACACAAGTTATGTAAATATGGTATCTACTGGTTGCCAACCAATCAACCAGAGAATGGTAAAAAAATTTAATCACTATATATGACATAGGCATCAGTAACCCTTACTGAATCAGTATGTATATTAAAACAAGCTGGTTCTAGGAATGAAAAACGTTATGACAAGCATATAACAGATACCATTTTGCACAGTGTCAGATTCAAGTCAAATTGCATTAGACTGATTAGAGAGTTTTATATACTAGATGTTCAGAAAATTGGTACGATCAAGAAAAACTCTCAAGTTTCACTAGTAATCTTAAGCTGTGCTACCTGCAAGATAGGAGATGTTCCAGTAGACATCTGGCTAATAAGCTGGTGTTTCAAGTATAGGCATCTGATTACCCTCTGTATAGCAACAAATAATGTGGCTCAGTGCAGCCTCAATTAACAAAACTTTGAAAAGGCTACCAAGCTTGAGTTAATATACACCAGCATATCCAAAAAAGACAAAGAGACACAGAACCATTACTAAAGTAAAAACACTACAAAGAAACATTGGAACAAATCTATAAAGCTTTGTGGTAGCATCTCCTCTTAACCAACTATTATAAACTATAGCATTCTAACAGGGACATATCTAACTGGCTATGCATTAATATTTCATTCAGATAATGATTCCAAACATGGTGCCTACCAGGTGAAACCTTAGAACACCTGACTTAAGAGAATTTTAATCTGAATGGTTAAAGAGGAAAACAAAACAAGTGAAATTGTGTAAAATGCTAAAGCAGAGATGTTCAAATTTTTGTAATGGGTTTATATTGGAAAAACATATGGAGCAGATGGGCCAAAAGTATTTTACTTTGCACATTTTTCATAAACAAAATAGATATTGCATTAAAAATGCCACCCTTCTGTGACTCAGACAAAACTCTGCAAGCTTACAATGCTAAACATTAGGTTTCAATATTCGTGACAGGCAAAATACAGATTGCAATGTTTTTATATTTAAAAAAAGCTACATGAGTAGCAATTTAATAAAAGAACTGTTTAACATTTAATATAATTACACACATTTGTAAATGTCCATAGGAGTACTCATGGAGCATTTTTCAACAATGCTACTGTTTTTCTTTCATTTAACATTTATTTTAGTCAATTTGTTTATAATGTTTTTACCAATTGTCAGTAAGCCATTTGACTGTCCTTTGCCTGCTGAATTTAGTCTATAAGCCATCAGCTGGAAAGCCCTGTGCCAAAGGACATTTTAAGAAACATTTTATACACTTTAATCGATACATGTCATGACAGTATGTTGACCATATGCCCTATACAAAGATAGCAAAAAATTTGCACACAAAATGCTAATGCATGCAATTTGTTTGCTGTCATTATGGTTCAGTCTATGTATTAAACTTCTCTGTTAATACAAAATGAATTATATCTCCTGCAATATAGTATGCTTAATCAATGTTTCCATATTTACTTCCATCACCATATATACTCCAGGTTTACAATACTTTAAACTTACATAAAGTACAGGAATGATTATTCTTTACAGTGCTTCTAAAATATGATCTTTACACCAGTAGAGTAACACAAACTGTCAGTATATTGGCAACAATTTTAGAACACAATTAACCACATGTAAAACACCTAAAATAAAACAATCACAAAGGGTAGAATATTAGCACTTCTAAATAGCAGTATGAAAATGACACTTATAAAATACTTGTAATTACATGATTAAAACAGAAGCTAATGTTAGTGCAAAACTTTGAAAACAAAAATTTGCAATGTTTTAAAGATAATTACAGGGTAAGGTTTTTATTGTATTTCACATATTAACTTCAAGTAATGTATTTTACTATTAAACTACATTTTATGTTATTTTTTAAACTTGTTGTGTTACAAAATGTTGTTTTCTTTCTGTGCCTTTGGTTAAAATAAAAACTTACAAGTTACAGTATAGTTACTGGCTAGCAATTAAAAACAAAAAACTTAATTCATAGAAAAGGCATAATATTTGCTCACAAACTATTTTTCCTTAGCATAATACTAATGACAATATTTAACAAATGTTTAACAATTATCTTATTTGTTTGTTTAATACATATTTAATTCTTTCAGAGTGTAATATTTTATACTCAAACGTACAGTCTCTTTAAGAATCTAACCTATATTATTTATATTGCCAAGAAAATTGCCACTGAACAACAGAGATATAATGTCATCAGCCCATGTGAAACTTCTGCAAGTGTTATCTACTATTTTGAAATATGGTTCAGGAAATAACATAAAAAACTTTGAAACAAAATAAAATTCTACAGGATCATTAAATACTGACCTACATATCAAACTTAAGTAGATTAAACATTAACTAAAAAGGAAAAGGTCACAGATTATATTAATGCACTATATACTCAATGTTTTATGTTGTTTTATTTTTGGGGGAGAAATTTATAAGGTATAACATCTGGATGTGAATGAACATGAGGCATGATTAATAAATGAAATTAAAGGTTTAAATCATTAGTATAATATACAAATAATACATCATCATACTCTCAGCTTAAATATTTTATGTAATTAAACTTGATCTTAATTTATGATGTGTTTGCATTACTTTTAAAAAATATATTTTGTGTAACTAGAATACAAGTACTTTTTAACATGTACAACTTTTTGTAATTTGCTGCAACAGTTTGTGTGTGAAACTACTTTAATAGTAAAAGAGCATGAAAATCAGTTAATAAAAACAGGTAATATTTATTTAACATATACCATGCAATGTTGATTTTCATTATTAAGATGATAGAAAACTAATAAAAGTTATATTTTTAATGACTGGGCTATCATTGATAAAAATGATTAACATCACTGCATGGGGGAAAGAATTATAACATTTCAGTCAAAACCTATAAACTGTTAATGAAAAGGTTGATGTTAAAAAGTTATCAGCTGTAAAGTTTGTTTCCACACTACTGCAATACATATTTTAAACACTTACTAGACAAAGTAATATTGTTCACTTTTACATATTAATTGTAAATTTCAAACACAAGTTATGAATAAAAAGTATTAATTGTGGTCCTTTCCTCCAGAAACAGAAAAACAGTGCACTAAGATCATTAATGACAAAGACAAATAAATAAACTCTTTTAGTGTCAACTGAATTTCTATTGTGTTTTGTGTGTGTATATAAATAAAGACTGCTAAAACACTGAGCCACCCACATTAAACATCCCCCTCCTCTCTCTCTTTGGACACAGTATTCTTTCCTAACAGTACCAAATAATTTGTATTTTTGTTCAATAGGCTTACACGCTGTTTCTCAAGCACTGAAAATTAACTTCATGCAGAATTACTAGTGGGCTATTTAAAGCCATTGTTCTAAATTCTCAATGATATTATTCCAAGCAAAACAAAGTACATTTCCTAATTTGTGATTTTAATATATTGTTCTCTATTCTAGCATAGTAATAGTTTTAAGAATAAAAACAAGAATAAAAAATTCAGCCCTTATACTTCCAACATCTTAATTTTGAACAAATTTAACTTTTGATATGTTCAAATCTTCACTGATAAAATGTCTTTTAGGACAGTTATCAAATAAAATGAACACACAACTGTTATGAAAAGAAATATTTTAGAACACTTAAAATATTCTGGCTAATGAAATTGCACAGAGTAGAATAGAAATTAAAAGAATAGCATTCATTGCGACAAAATAAATATCAAATTAACTCCACATTAACTATTTGGAATTGCTGTATTAGCAGACTTTCAATTGCTTTGTTGTATTATCTACCAGACGTAATTTTTTTGGTACTGATCTTACATTTAGTTAAGAAATACATAATGTGATATACAAAAACTGCATTAAGTATGTCCTGTTGTAATGCTGTTACAGTTCATACAAGTATTGTTGTTAAACCTGGTTATCAATATTTAATGGTAGATTAAAAATGTGAACATGCAGTAATAAAAATAAATAGTACTACTACTACTAGTAATATATATATATACACACACATCTACACATACACAAATAAGTAAAAATTGATATATTTAATTTTCATAATTATATGAAAGTCAGAAGTACATTCATTGTCATCCTGTATATAAATTTATAAACATACCATGATAAATTTTAACTAGTGTGATTTAAATACAACAGATTAAAAGTTAAATATGGACTAGAAACTAGACTTTACAGAATATGGAAAGAGATGGTAGATTTTTTGGGAACTATATCTGTTAAATAATAATATATTGTACAATTTCATAATTTGTTAATTTATGCCACTGATCTAAAGTTACATAATCTACTTTGAATTTTTTCTATAACTGTTTTTTATTACATATCTGTGCCTATCTCTCTTAAGCACATACTTATAATCAATCAAATGCAACCATTTTGAATTAAATAATCCTGTCATGTTTTCTAAAGTATTTGTGAAGAGAAATCATTATAAGTGTTGTAGAGTTAGAAATGTAATGATCAGTATGGTATTTTGATCAGAAGTGGGAATCTGAATAACCAAATACAGTATCATTATTTACAATTATTTTGGTATTTCAAAATGTATGTAAAAAAAATCTACAAAAATTCATTTTTCTACTTACTACCTATGTGAAATATGACGAGACTTAACAAGTATGACACATGAATTAAAAAAAAATCAGAACATTGTGAGTAGAAGAGATCACTGTTTTCTATATATAAACCTATTTTTTATTTACAGTTCAATGATTTAAGTATGACATAATAAACCTCCTTTAGCTGCACATTTCAGGATCTTTCAGTGACTTGCATTAAATATTTTATCAATCTACCTTTTAGTTATGTTATACCAATCAGTATAGCATAAAACCTTAGCTAATAATCCATATTTTACTAACATATAAGTTTTAAGTTCTTAATTATAAAAGGCAATATATTTTTAAAAAATTGTGAATTTCCCCTAGTGTGATATGTGAAACATTTTCTCTAGACATCTCTTCTCTATTTTATCCACCACCTCAAAATAAGTAAGAAATTAAATGTAAATTACTCACTATAACATTGTCATTGCTCAAACAAACCATAAATTTTGAGACTTCAATTTTGTTTGATTACAGAGGTACCAAACAGAACATCAGACCTCTAATGCTACATCCACTTTTCACACATCATCTCTTTCAGGATTTGTTGATATTTATATCATGTTTAATTATATATCATCTATAACCAATACATAGCCAAGGTTTTCACCCATCAAATGCATGTTATATAATATTTTCTAAATAAAGAATTGTCAATTTTACTGTTACAACAGCTTCATTTGCACAGAAAAGATAACTACATTGGAATACCAAAAAACTGTGATAGGAAGGGGAAATTGTCTACTTTTTGCACACTATTATCTTATGTTCTTTGGTTTTTATTTAATTAAGTCAAAATTACTTAGAAAAAAGAAGGTTTGGATAAGTATCTTTTTTCATTTTCATTTTTTTATTTATTATAAAAGTACCTAAAATGTAAAAACAGGGATCTCTTTACGTTACTTAATATTACATTAGATTAAACAAATAATAATGACAAAAATGTTTCACAATGTACATATGTCAGCAACTCTTAGAAAAATGTAATTTGATATGGTAATGCAAGCTGCATGTTTCCCGAGTGATTTATAACTTATAATGGTGCAAACAGTGGTTAAAAATGGTTCAAAAGGTAATAAAACAATAAAATTTAATTATAAATAGATGTATACTATTATGAGTTTGAAGCTACTTAGAATAAATGAATGTAGTTTCATGTTACAAGATGAAATCATTCTTGAAAGAAAAAGAGGGTAATTTAGATTTCATTTCCTTTTGATTTTGTGGTTATGTGGTCAGTCAAACTGACCAATGTTGTATGGAGTTACAGTAGAGAAAAGAAATAGACAAAATACCAAGTTTTACTGAAAATAAAATTTAAGAGTTATTTAGGAGAGATTACATAAATCAAATCTGATGCTTTTTAAATAAAGAAAAATATTTTTAATTTTAAAATGAAAAATCATTTTGCAAATGGACTATTCAAAATAAATACTCAATATATTCACAAAGAAATGTTTTAAGCTCATTTAAAATACTTCACAAAAAATTATTTATGTATGTGAAAGATGACCAAGATGTAAAGATATTCAAACTGTATTAAAAGTTAGTGGTATCAAATCTATAAAGACGTCATATGAGTACAAAGAGGTCAGGTGATTGGTCAAATTGATCAAACCCGTGTCAAGAGAGTTAAGAAAAATAACTGAAATTTAAGATCTTGTTTGTAAATTGTAGTAACTTAAATGTCACTGTATTTTACAAAATACTGGTAAGCTAGTTCTAAGACTAAGGAGAGTAAGACATTTGCACTTTGTAGGCTAGTTTTATGCTATTCAATACAGTAACACAATATTATTAATTAGACAAAAAAATCAATAACACAAATAAAAAGTTAATAAACATAAATGCAGGTACACTGTTAAAATCTTTAAAATATTTAGGATAAGCAATTGTGGTTTCCCGTTAAAACTTGCAGTCATTCTGGAAAGAAAAAGTAATTTATTTTTATTTTCTATTTTTTATGGTTGTTACAAGGTTGGTCAAATTGACCAATCCCATCTAGAGCTACAGTAGAAGAAATAATGAATAAAATACAAAGTTTTTTAAAAAAGCATTTGATATTTACTTAGGAGGTTTTAGAGATTATGCAAATGGAGTCTAATGACTTTTTGATTTAGAAAAGTACTTCAATCTTACAATCAGAATCACTTTGCATCTTGTAGTCAACATTCCAAAGGCAGAAAACTCTTGAGCAAATCTTTAATTATAATAGGTAATTAAAACAATCTAATATTTTGTGTACAAAAGCCTCATAAACGTTTCTGATAGTGTGTGAAATTTCACAAAGATTTGTAAACATTGTCAAAAGTTACAGTATGACTAATCTCATGGTTATTTTGGTGGTTATACAGTACATGCAATGCATATGCCCATAGACAAAAGGTTATATAACTGCAAAAAATTACAAGATAACATTTAAAACAGATGTCCTACGAAAACTCTCGTGCAAAACTTGTAATTTGTTTCCTGCACATGGTAAAACTCCATCTTACTTTAGGTAAAGATTTGACTTTCCATTGCTTTAATTTCTAATAAAAATGTTAAAGATTAGGTTTCAATCTATTTGCATTAGTAATGATAAAACTTATTTTTTTCAATAATCTAAATTTGTTTTAGATTGTTACTTTACCAGCACTCTAGTTGTTAGTATCCAAAACCAGATCTTCTCAATTTAATTTCTCACAACCATTCTTTTCTGTTTGCTCAAATTGATATAATTTTGATTCTATTACTATATACATTTAAGTTACTATATTGTATGAACCTCAGTCAATTTTAGTGGTTGGAAGATATGGGGGGAAAACATAGCAAATGTAATACAGAGATGAATTTTAAGATGAAAAATGAATTATAAAATTTTACATCAGGCAAATAACCGAGCTTTCTTACTGGTTAATGTTTTATTGAATAAAAGTAGAATTTGATAAAATACACGAGAAAAATGTGGACAAAAAAGACCAAGCTGAAAACAGTGATTGCCTACTGCACATTTTATTGCTAATGACCTTGTGAATATTGGATTGCAATGTGTAATACTAATTAGTGTTTAGTATTCCAAAAACTTAAGGTCTAACATGTAGCTTACCACCCCATGAGGAGGCATCAGATAAAATATAAACAAAGTTTTGTGATTTTATTCAAGGCCATTTCCATCCAGTCTTCATTAATCCTTCAAAGGTTTAAATACAACCCTTATTTTAAAAAATCAGGCCACCCAATTTCTGATTTTGCAGCTGAATTGAGATACTTAGACAACTATTGTGAATTTTGGGGAAACTTCAGAGTAAATGCTCCATGACAGACTTGTGTTTAGTGCACAAGATGATAAAATCTAGCAGAGGTTGTTATCAGAACCTATCTTGCATTCTCAAACAGTTATGAACATAGCTTACAGAGAGAAAATAAAGCTAGTGAAAAAGTATGTATTGATACTGTATTGATTCTGATAGTCACACCTGTTACATAAGGAAGGGAAAAGATGGTGAAAACATTCACAAGAAACTTCCAGGTAAACAGAGTGGCATACTAACATATCAGTAAACCTGATAACAAACAGAAAGGCAATGAAATCTTTAAAGGTAAACACCAAACCTGTCTTTGCTGTTTTGATACTTCTCACTCATCTGCCAAAGAAATTAATTGTTACTACTGTTGCAACAGAGGACACAATGAAACATAAAGAAGCAATTATTACAAAAATAAACTGAAAAAAATCTTGTGTTTATGAAACATAGTATAAAATAAAAATATAAGCAAAAAATAATATAACTGGCATATCTGCATGATTTAGGTAAATTACAGCCACTGATTGCAGATTTTATGATTAATATAAGATCTGTTTAAATGCACATATATAATAGAGCATCAGTTTCAATACTAAGTTCTAAAACCTACAACAAAATCATCATCAGTTTAATCTTCCCTGCAATAAAAACTTCTAAGCAGATCAAGATCCATGGATACATACGAGTACACAAGAAGAAGTCGAGCAATTCTCATGGTTGTTGAAGGGGATGATCCAAATCTGATTGGCTGTGATTGGCTGCAAGGTTTTAAATTGAAATGGAAAGAAATATTATCTAAGACACCAGTATCTCATATTCCCATACTAGTATGGTACAGAGATGTGTTTCAAGGAGGATTTGGGATAATAAAAAACATAGTTGGAAAAATACATGTTGATTCAGATACTAAAGTTTTTAAGCCTTGGCTAATGTTATAGTTTTCCTATACTGAAAATATATTTCTGATAGGTACTTACCTCCTCTCACATAAATAGCTATTCTTGTTTGGTGTTGCCCTCTATATTTATAAAAGTTTTTTGCATGTGCCAGAAGCCTAGAGTTCATATGTATCTTACAATCAACAGGTTCAAATGTTTCTCACATGTAAAACATCATGCAACAAACCTTCACCAATAAGAGTGTGATACACTCTACTGATGCATGTGACTCCTTCTAGACTTAAACAATAAGTAAGAAATCAAGCACAAGGACAAAGACTCAAACAGAGGCAAAGTGAGGCAGTGAAGAACAACATTAACATCCCATGCTGAGGTGGACAATCAACCCAGAAAGAACACAACAAAAAAGAACTGGTAGAAGAGGCAAAAACTTTACAGTACTCACAAAAATTAAAAGTGTGGGCTCAGACAGCCTTAAAACCTGTGAATGAGAAAAAAGAAGACCCCTGATCAAACAGCCAAGTGAAGAAGTCTGTAATGTGCAAAACAGTGAATCTATCAGGGAAAAAACTCCTGACCCATAGACCAATGACAGAAAACATTATTCTTATGCCAATAAATATCCTAAGCAGAAGGATAAGTGCAACAAGCTAAAAAAAAAAGTGGTCAGCTGGTACAAACCAGATCTTTTTTCAGAGATCAGATAAAAACCAGATGTGAGGGAGGAGGATGTGAAAAACTAAATGAAATGAAAGTGATTGAAGTTGACACAAAAATGATTGAGGAAGCGGTAATACAGACAGCAGGTTGATGTTGGAGCAGACAAAGGAATCACAGTTGTACCAGTTAGTATACAGCAATCAGAAGAACTTGACATGGTGTGGTGCAGATGATCAAGAGCACCCTGTGAAGAAGATGGATGGGAGGATAAACACACAGTTACGATAGAAAGTGTTCGTACCCCTGCGTCATGAGTAAGTTTTTCCTCATAACTTAAAAAGTATCAATATTAGGATAATGAAAGTGTAGTATATTATACATATCATACCAACACACGTCCACATAAATTTTTATGTAAATTGAACGACAAATACACTGTTTATAAAAAAATAACCAAACATAGGAGGGGCAGAAAGTGTTCATATGTCTACTTTAATGGTCAGTTGTGTAGCATTTCAGGTGAATTACTTGACGCAATCTCTCCTCATAGCCCTCCATGATCGTTTGACAGTACTCAACTGGTATTTTCTTCCAATCTTCTTTACAGAAGGCCTCCAACTCTTGCAACTTTTTTGGATGGTGCTGATGAACCATGGTCTTCAACTCATGGCAAAGGTTTTCAATTGGGTTGAGATTGGGTGACTGCGATGGCCACTCCATAATACTTATATGGTTCCTCTGCAACTAGGATTGCACATATTTTGATATGTGCTTAGGGTCGTTGTCGTGCTGAAAGATCCAACGATGCCCAAGCCGCTAGTTCTGAGCATCATTCTTGATATAAGTGCCTAATATACCAGCGTACTCTTCTTTTTTCATGAGTCGATCCACCTCCGTGTTTACTGTAGGGACGGTGTTCTTTGGAAGATTTTGTTCCCCCTTCTTACGAAAAATATCTCTAACATCACTGTGGCCGAAACGCCCGATTTTAGTCTCGTCTGACCAAAGAATACTCTTCCAATAGGTAAAGAGTTTATCTACACGCTTTCTTGCATACCTCAATTGTGCTTCTAAATGAATGGAGTTCTATGAGGACGGCATGCTTTGAACCCAGAAGAGTGTAACATGTTTGTAACTGTAGAGGTGCTTACTTCAACCCCAGTTTCCCTTACCAGTTTCTGTATGTCATTACGTTTTAAACGAGTGTTCCTACTAACTTCTCTGACTTCCTCTTAGTTCTCTCTGAAATTTTGGTGGTGCGTCCGGAACGAGGGAGGTTAGCAGTTGATACTGTGAGCTTAAACTTGGCAATTATGCTTTGAATAGTAGACTTCGGCACATTAAGTTGTGTAGCAATACCGGAAAGACACACGAGACTTGTATTTTACAATAATTGTTTTTTAAATCACTAGACAGTTGCTTCCTGTTCACCATGATGACCAAGCAGATAATGACGGAGATGGCACTAAATTGCCGGAAGTGAATGTTTTGCTGGCTAAATTCCAATAATTATTAACCCAGTGTCTAGTTCTGGAATGATATAATGTAGTTTATTTGCCAAACTAAACAAAAGGTTTATGGGAATATCAGTTTTTTCATATGTTCTGAACTGTACGAACACTTTCTGCTCCTCCTATTTTTGGTTATTTGTTTATAAAGGTTATTTGTTATTTAATTTACATAACAATCTATGTAGATGTGTGTTATTATAATATTCATAATATATTATACTTCTATTAGCCTACTCATGATAATTTTTAAGTTATGAGCAAAAAACCACTCGGGACGCAGGGGTACAAACACTTTCTGTCGTAACTGTACATACAGAGACCAAAATAGATGTAATTTGGCACTGAGGGTTGTGGCAAACATATCCAAGTGAAGAGTTCCCCACTGAAGACATAAGCACTGGAAAAAAAGAAAGAGAATTAATAGAGAACTCCATCAAATACATTTTTTAGGACAAGAAAGATGATCTGCAACAAGGTTGAATCAACTTGGAGCATGGTATGCACTGATATGAATATTGAGCATGTGTCCCCTCTCAAGAAAAAAGAAAAAGAGATTCAAGGTCCAACCAAAAAAGGAAGAAGAATGGGTGTAGCTTTGATGGTTGAGATAGTTCACCACTGTCAAATTGTTGAAATGGATCATGACCAGATTATTCTTGACAAATTGAAGAAAATGACCCACAGTACGTATGATGTACAATCAGAATGTTGGTATGATAAGATCTTTAAGCTGAAAACCATCAACTTGTAGGTTCCAGCTGATTGACTCATAGCCCTTAGGGGAGCATCCATGAAGATATGTAAATTCAAACAAGAGGAAGGAAGCAAAACACCTCTGACATGTTAGCCTTGTCCAATCACCAATGAGAATTGTCTACAAGATAAGTAGAAAGGGAAATAAGAGCTTCCAATGGATCCTGTACAAGATTCCATTGGTCATGAGGAGTCCACTCAAGAGACTCCGTATGCTCTCAACCCAAGGAGATAAGGGCTTCCATGGTAGACCAAATCCCCAGCCATGATAGAACACTGTAAGCTGTAAGAAAGAGTGCAATAAGGGCATAGAGAACTGAAAATTACATTAAATGAAGATGAATAGAAGAAAGTTAGGGCTGACCAAATAGATGTTGAAAATGACACCCAAAATGGGCATGCTACTGGGAAGTTACAAAGAATCACTTCTTTAATTTGGTTAACCAACCTACATAAGATGCCTCCATGAACAGCATTTAAAACAGAAGTGGGTACACTTCTGTTTTAAATGAGCTAACAGAAGGCAGTTGTCCACGTAATGATGAAAGAACAACCTTTAAACATGCAAATGTTAGGTGAAAGCCTTAACCACCTGACAAAATTCATACAGAGCCAAAGCCAACCTGAAGAACAGGACATGAAATTGGTAAAATACCCTGTAATGAACAAAACAAAGATATCATCTTGACTGATTAATCTCATCAGTACATGCAGGTAAGCATTTGCAACATCTACCTTTGTCATCCACAAACCCATAGAAAAAGTCCATCTAAAAGTAAGAAAAGATTCCATGATAAATTGAGATAGAACCTAAAAGCAGATTGAGGCTGAACATATTAATCACAGGCCATCAGTCCCCAGTTTTCTTGAATCATAAATAATCTGGAATAGAAACCTGGAGAAGGATGACTGACAGGTTCAATAGCCTGCAGGAAGAGAATATCTTGTACTGCCTCATACAGATGTTAACTGATGGTAAGATCCTGAAACAACAGAAAGGAAATAGGTGTCCGAGATAAAGAAGGAAAGGAAAGAAAACTGATGACAAGTCCCTTGGATAATACTCAAATAATCCACAAATCACTGATGAAAGTTGCTCAAAGGGAAATAAAATTGGTCAAGTAAGCTCTCACTGGTACTGTTGGCGATGTGTCCATCTGCATCATATAAAACAATAAGATGAGGAAACACGAAGTAGAAACAGGTAAGGGCTGGAAAGCTGGATGGGAAATAAACGTGCCAATGTGGACATAATCAGGGAGACACAATCCCTCAAAAAACCCTCATGTTATCTGTGATGCTTACCTTCAATTATTACTGGACGAGAAATCCAAAGTGTTCACAACCACAATTACTCACTGATCTGTGTTCTTAGAAGGGACTTTGAATTTGGGAGTTCTTCTCTTCTAGTTTTTCAAACAGGTGTGTATAGTCTATAGCAGGGAATTCTACACGCATGTTGTTATATAGATGGCATTCTAATTACAGAAAAAACAGCAGAAGAACATTTGAGAAGTTTATAGCAATTTCTTAAAAAAATATTTGTAACTGGCTTTAGGACAAGGAAAGATAAAGGTATCTTTTAAGCCAGTGAATTAAGACTATTTGAATTATAGATCCAAGTTGCGTGACTGAGTTGAAGTTATATTTGGGACTCTAATTTTGCTGTGTATATTTTCTACCTATTTTATCAATTATTTTGGCAACAATTTAGTATATTAAAACAAAAAAATACACCACTGGAGGCCAAAATAGATAGAAGCTTTAAGAATATATAACATCTAAGCAGTTACTGAATTATTTACAAGCATTTACAATTATTTACAAGTTTTAATAAATACCATTTTCACTTCTGATGTCTTTTTTCATAGTACTGGTGTTGTGTTATCTCATAGAATGCCATATGGGTTTGAAAAAATTCATGTTTTTCTCTTAAACATTACCTATTGCTGAAAAAATTACTCTCAGCTTGGAAAAAAAAGAAAATCTGATAGTTGTGTTAAGGATTAGAAAATTTTACTCCTATTCGTTTAGGTTTGGTTTGTTTTGAATTTCGCACAAAGATATATGAGGGCTATCTGCACAAGCCATCCCTAATTTTACAGTGTAAGACTAGAGGGAAGGCAGCTAGCCATCATCACCCACCTCCAACTCTTTGGCTACTCTTCTACCAGTGTATAGTGGGATTGACCATAGCATTATAATGCCCTCAGGGCTGAAAGGACAAGCACGTTTGGTGCAGTGGGGATTCAAACCCACAACCCTCAGATTACGAGTCAAGTGCCTTAACAACCTGGCGATGCTGGGCTCATTTGTTTAGGAGACATTTTAAAATTTTAAAGAGTCATAAGCCACAAACCTCATTCAATGTGGCAACAGGAATTATGGTGGTTACTTCACATTGAACAGAAAGATGGTCTCTGATGCTTGCTACATATGATGGATGTGAATATACAACAAAAATGGGTCATCAATCACAGCAAGAGTCACAAATCAACCACCTATATTCCAAGATAATGTAATACTGACAGTTTTCTGCACACTTCTCCTATCACAGCTAATGCAATAAAGAAATAGATGAAGTAAGATACTGTGTTGTCACAGATTTGCCACTTCATTGCCAATGGATGACCTGAAGTAAAGGAGCCAAAATTTAAACTACATGGTATGCAGGAAAGGGAACTGACTGTATATGATGGAGTTATGCTGTGGAGTAATCAAGTAGCAGTACTTACACCTGCAGACTAAAAGCCCTAGAAATGCTGCATAAGACACATACAGAAATACTGAGATTGAACTTTTGCATGAAGTTATGTGTAACATTGCACTTGGATAAGAATAATGAGAAAAAGTGTAAGGGGTGTGACAGCTATCAAATAAATGCAAAGTCATCAAAAGTCGTACTCCATTCATCCAAAGGATTATCCACTGAAACTAAGATGAAAGAGTACACGTTGGTTGTTTAGAGTTATTCTTGAATCAAATCTTCATGTTTATCTCAGATGTATATTAAAAGTGGAAGGACATGTAACAAATGGTGATGACTATCTTTGAAGCAACTAATAAAACTGTGAATAACATTTGCTAGTAAAGAGCTACCTACTACCTTAATATTAGACACTAGTATTCAATTTCAGAAATTTATGCATGTGAATCAATCATGCATCTAACCTCTTCACCCTACCATCCTGGATCACATGGTTTGGCAAAGAGATCATTACAGACACTCAAAAATAGCAAGAAAAAACTATGAGAGGGTATTATAAAAACTAGGATATCCAAATTATATGAAGTCTCAGTTAATAGTATCTATTCTTCTAATAGTCTCTATTAGAGAGGAAGTAAAGACAAAGAAGTCAAGAAAAAGTTGAAAATGACTTTCTTGGTGCACAAGATAAGCCAGAAATTATAATTTTCAGATAATGAAAATGTATTTCCAATAGATACATACTTCCCTTCACATATATAGCTTTTCCCATTCAGTGCTCCTGATCAATCACAAAACACCAATCTTCCACAAAAATACACAACTAATGGAGGAACTCTTAGACTTAGGAGAGGTAAATGACAAGAAGTCCCAGAAAAGGAATGTGAATAAAGAATGCAATAGCCAAAGAGACAAACAAGCAACAAAAAAAGAAAAAATCAAATACACCAAAACAGATACTGCATGTGATGCAAGTCACAAGAGTAATATCCCCCCCAAAAAAACAACAACAAAAAAACAAACAGGGACCACTGGAAGAACAGTCATCTGTTATTCACATGTAGAAGTGGAATAGAAACAAACTTAGTATAAGACAGTGATCTACCTCTGAAGATCCCAAAAGCAAAGAAACCACATTAGTAGGGAAAGAGCCAAAAATGGCAATAGCTCCAACATGGAGGTAAGGAGGAGGAAGGTATCCCAAGAAACAGACAGAACACCTCATAAAGGAGGTGTAAGTTAAGTTAAATTACCCAGTACCATTAGGAGAAACACTATACAAAAACAAAGGCTGGAAAACTTGGCTGGGAAGAAAGGGATAGAATTAAAATACTGTTTCCAGATAAGTAAAAAAGATTCAAAGTGCAGAAAAGCATAAAAAAGGCTAAGGCAAAAGGAATCAAAGCCCATGGAGGACGAGACATGCCAGCTTCATGTTCCAAAAGAAAGACAAAAAAGCTCAGGGTGAACAAAAATGTCTAGACAAAGAGTGAAATCAAAGGCAAAAAACAACAAACAAACAAACAAAAAAAACTGTGAAACATGTTTTAAAAGGGTTGAGGTAAGCCTAACAGGCTTTGCAGTAGAAAACTGGGAAGGCAAATTCATAATCAAGTGGAGGAAACTTATCAAAATAGATGTCCTGAACAAGTTTGACAATCTGAGAAGGAATGCAAAAGAAAAGGTTGAGTAGACTGTGGCCCCAGAGTCCTCAAAACCATAATTAATTGTAGGTATAAAATATAATTACAAAAATAAAAAAGTTGTTATATTGTAAAATTTGAGTAAGTGCATATTGACAATAAAAATTTAGTAGATGGGATGTGTTGAAGTAACAATATATTTAATTTAATTGTATGATTTATCAGAAACATGAATGACTGGTAAGCCTAAAACTATAGACACATTAAGCTTGAACTAATGCTATAGCGCGCAAAAAGATATCACGAAACATTAATTACAGAATCCTAGCCATACAAGAAGTAAGTACAAATCTAACAAAACACGTTACTGAAACCAAATAACTACAAATAATAATATTAATATCAAAATATTCAAAAAGCCAGAACAGTCACAATTTTTTTGTCCAAAGTCAACAGACCCAAATGTGTAGGCTGCTAAACTTGAGGCACAACAAAGGTCAACTGATATAACTATCATTCTCCAAGGGGATTAAAGCTGACAATTCTTTAGTCATGAACCACCACCCAAAACTTAGGTAATTGTGCTGGAAGTAAATGATGACATTTTCAAAGTGGCAACATATGCTTCATGAAAAAAAAATTAGAAAATATCTCCATACAAAATTAGAAGAAAAAAAAAACACAGGCAGAGAGCACACACACACACAAAAAAGTCTTGATGACAGCACTGCCAAATGAAAAGTGATAGTTCGGTGGAACCAAATGGCTTGATTTGTTCGGAATTTCACACAAAGCTACATGAGGGCTATGTGCACTAAACATCCCTAAGTTAGCAATAAAAGACTAGAGGGAAGGGATCCAGTTATCACCACCCACTATCAATTCTTGGGCAACTCTTTTACGAATGAATACTGGGATTGACTGTCACATTATAATGCCCCCACAGCTGGAAAGGCAAGTATGTTTGATGGGATGGGGATTCAAACCTGCAACTCCCTGACTGAAAATCAAGCATCCTAACCACCTGGCTATGCCATGCCCAGAATTGACTAGAGGAAGTTGTGCTTCAGAAGGGTGTGTTTTACTTCTATATATGGAAGGTTGTCACATGATGACTGCAAGCGAGATGCAATTAAACCATGTGGAATTTAAGAGTACACGGGGAGCTCAAAGCTTGTGGGTTTTAGGAAACATTTGATAAAGAGAGTAATACTGAATGAGAATAGGTATTTATATGAAGAATGGTAATGTACCATATCAGAAATATAGTGTTAAAATATTATAGAAACAAAGAGCATTATATATTTAGAAAGTTGATAAAAAAGCATTGATAAAACTTACATTAAACTCCAATTTCACAAAAGGGGAAGGTGAAACAGAAGAAACTTGTTCCCATTCAACCTCCAAGTCATCACAGCCTTCCATTGATTCCTGATCATCAATCTTTAATGCTGGAGGTTTTCTTTTAGGGCTATTTCGAGAGTGAACACCTGGAATTGCAACTAACTTTCAATAAAATCTGTAAAAAATGTACCTAATAACTAGTAAACTAAGATACGAATTATTCAACCAAAATAAAAAACATTAAAAATTTTATGTGAATTTAGCAAAAGATAGTGTTCAACTAGAACAATACGTAACTCACTAAACAAATTCTAACAAACCTGTTTTTATTATAGTGAGTTCTAGGTACTCCTTAAACAATCACAACAATTATCTGTGTTTGCAAATTTCCCATTATTTCCTATACTGAAATATATTTTATTTTAAAAGTCATTAAATTAGAAAAACCTTGCCTATTTGGAATGGATGATGGTCAAAGATGCATAATAAAATAAATATACAAGCAAATGAATATTTAAAGTATTGCAACTGATAACATTCTTTTTTAAGAAGATTTCATCAAAACAAATGTACTGTAATTCCATTTATTACATTTCACATCCTAACTAACACATGAATGCTTGTAAAATATAGTTGTATTATTTTGTTCTGACTATGAAAACAAATGTAAATACTGTTGCACTTATTATGATTGTAAATTAACCATAGTGACAGTAACTAAACTGTATTGATTAGACTAACCAAATTTTATCTAAGCAATTTCAACAGATGCCACAGAGAAAATATATGAAATCTTCCCAAAAGAACACTAAACCGAAAAAGTATCTCAAATAACTGTAACAGAAAAAAATATTTTAAATTTAATTATCAGATTTTATAGTTTTTAGGAAGAGTTTCTGGAAAGTAAAGCAAGCAGTAACAAATTTATTGTTTATGCTTGGAAATTCATAAATTCAAAAGTACTTAACTCAATGAGTGAAACAATTCCCATTTTTTTGTTCATGAAAGAAGGCTACAAAAAACATGTCTTCAACCTTCACATCTTTTCTGCTGTTAAATTCCAAACTCTTACTTTGTTTTTATTGAATGATACCTATTGTTAAAAACTTCAAAAGTAGAATTGAGTGATTTCTCTAATATTTCTTTTCACATCAGAAAATCAATTTCTCTTATTAGACAAAAGGTACAATACTATGGTAACAGTCAAATTTATAATGCACCCTAATACTATAACATGTGACTTATCTTTTATTTAATAAAAAAAAAAATGTTTACTATTTCTATTCTATTAAATATGAATATCCTTTTATGTTTTACTTTTCAACCATAAAATACATTTTAATATTAAAACTTTATTTTCAAATAAATTTCAAAACAGATACTTATTTCTAAGATACCTTATACCTACTCTCTTTTCATACATTAGTTGTTGTTTTTTACAAAAAATTTTTATATTTGAAAGTTTGCTTTCATTGTTTACTAATAAAATAATAAAATGAAATTCTTTTATAGACTATATAATTTGGTCAGGTTATGATAAATTGACCCATTAACCCTCTCCAGATGGCTCACAGGTCAAAGGCCATGTCATTGCATTTGTTCACTTGCATTCAAAATTTTACCGAACTTCTATTACATGAATTAATTATTAATTAATTAATGAATAATTGAATAATTAATAATTAATGAATAATTAATGAAAGCTAAGAATGTCCCCCCTACTCAAAAGTTTGTGACATTAATCACAACTAGCAAAATAATGAGTGCCTAGCACTAACACAAGGTAACATTACCAGCAACCTATGTAGTTACTGTTAACTCCTCACTTACGAGCACCATTTTCTGAGCATGTCACAATATTTTACCTGGTTACATTCAAAATTTAACTAAGCTATTTATTATCAATGTTTGCCAATGAAATCAGATTAATACTTAAACTTATATTACCTATGTTTTAATTCATTTATTTCAAAAGAAACCTGAAAGCTAGTTTTGCTTCATTCTCTTGATTACACAAGATGCTACTTGGGTATATAGCCATAAGTTTAAGAATTAACCATATTATAGGATCTATTGTCACAGTAGAAAATATAAAGACTGTACAGTAGCATATTGTAGCCTAAACCTTATATTTATGCACATTTTGGCAAGCTTAATATCTGGTCAACCCATATAGATAACTAATGTATGTTCATACAGAACAAAAAAAAAAATATATATATATATATATATATTACTGATATCCTATGATAATTCATTAGACTTCAAAACTTTTCATTTTCAAAATTAAACTTACTCTAACTAAAAGTTCTTAAATTTGCAAATGAAAAATCTGGCCAAATGTAGAAAAATTACAACGATCTACTACCAGCTCGTAACACTGAATAAATATTGTACATTGTGTTTATGCTTTATAGTAAACAAATTGATCTTGGAAGGTTTTTTCATGATCATGTACTATGAAAGAAATCTACATTAGTTCATACATTAAAGCAATAAAATTTTAACATCCAGGAACACCAACAACAGGGAACAAGCAAGAAATGAAGTTGTGTCATTAGATACAGGTAAAATGACTATGCTTATAAAACATATCCTATGGACTTTAAACAGACTGAAGTTTGGTTTTAATAAACACAGTATAAGCACATTTATTTCTCATATCATGTTCTATTGTGTCATAAATACTGTGTGAACTGAAGAAGTCATAACAAAATATTTCATATTTTTCTTTCCAGCAAACAGAATTTTTGACAGTAAAAAAATGAGAGCAAAATTGTTCATGCTTTGTTCAATGAATAATAATGACAAACAGTAAAGAAACAAAAGGTGAAAAAGAACACAATGGAACATGACCTAGAAAAGTTTAAACTGAAAAATATAATACATCTGTATTAAGCATAAGGTAACTGCCAATACAAAAAGTTACTTACCAGGAGCCACAAATGGTGACAGTCTTCCATCAGTACAGCCACTAATAGTAATATTAGAATACTCTGATACATCTTCTCCTTCAACATCCACAGAAGCAAAACTTCCAGTTTCCATTTGATTTTCATAATACTGTTTTTCCGATTCTAATTCAACACTGAATTGAGTATCATTGGCTGATGATAATTCGTTTGTGAATGATTCTGTATAAATACATGAAACTAAACTGAAGTATGCATAAATTATTTTTTTTTTTGCAAAAACTTAATTAAATTATGAAAAACAAATCATCAGAAAATTAAAGAACAAAATCATACTTGTATTCACTTGTTAGCAGCATTCCTTTACTACATGTTCTAATTATCTTTCTTTTCTCAATCTTACAGTATGACATATATTGTGTTTATTTTTTTTACTAAATAAAGCTATTTATAGTGGACAAAATTTTAAAAATATTAAATAAAATAAATATAAGCAAAACTAATAAAAAAATAAAACCCAAACTAATCCACAACAGTACATTATAAAATGTAGAGCAATAGACATATATGACATGAAAGACAAAGATTAAACATCAAATTTGTTGACCTTCTTTACTTTATTTGTTTTTAATAGGGATGAAAATCAAAAGCTAATGAAGTAAACCTTTAGATTCTTTATATCCATTTTGTTTCTTATGTTAATATTTTATTTTGTACTGAAAAGTCTTTTTATGAGTTAAGAATTCTTCTTTTTGTTTGAAAATTTCTTTAGAAGGCTGGTGAAACATTATTAAAGAAAACACTTTTTTGTACCTTCTTGAAAGTATGGATATACATATTTGAACTGTTCTCATACTAGTAATGAAGAATCAAAATTTTCAAGATAAATGAAGTAACAAACATGGTTCACAAGTTGGATAAATATTTCTTAGGCAACATTTCTACATTCCCGAAAAGTGATATAAGTTAAATTAAATTAATATTCTCCTACACTGAAATTATATTTCCAATACACACCTTTTTTTCACAGTTACAGCTATTTTCAATTTGACTGTCCTCTAGTGTGCATATTTTTTTCTCGCCACTAGCCTTGAACTTCCACTTAGCAGTGTTTAAGCCTGCATATTAACTTCTGATACAATTACTTACCTCTCCTCATAGTTACAGCTAGAATCTCACACTGATCAGGGGGAGGGACCAGTGTAAAACTGTAAAATTACCAAGATAAGCACCCTTCAAAAGTGTCTGAAGAGCTCTCATGGAGTGTGAGTGTCTCACCTCTATGTAAAGAAAATACACCCATGGGACTGTGTCACATCTGAACCAGGTATACTTTTCACCTCAGTGGAGCCAACTGGTGTTGTGTTGTAATCAAAGGGGAGAACAAGTGATCCATCCCAAATCCAAAAGAGAGAGGAATGAATGCAGAGTGGCTAGAGTGTATTGAATCATAATCAGGAGGTCAAATCCTGTCCATACCAGTGGCACTGGGAGGAAATTCACCTCTTCCTAGCAGGAGAAGGCTTCTCAACCATTCACCTCAGAGGTAGGTATAGAAACCATACGGAAAGAGCTTCCATGGTGAGAGTCTAAACCAACATGTGTTGCACATTCAACTCAAACTGGAACAATAAAACCCAGGAATATACATCCAGGTGACATCATGAAGTTGGAAATGCAATGTTAATGGTAAATTCCAGTCCAAATTTAATCAGCATTGAGAATGTAACACCAAGTCCATGATGGGAATAAGTTTCCAACCCACTCACATGTAAGAACTTATATTGACTAGTTCAGTTCCAACCAAAACCAGTTGCCCAGGAGCTAACATTCAGGCAGCAGTAGAAAGGAGGGTTTCTCAGATGGAGATACAAACTGCAAAATAGCTGGAAAAAGTTAATCCACAACAGTGGCATCTTGAATAAAATATTACACCTAAAGAAGGAAGATAGTCATGTCTTCTACAAAGATAGAACAACTCCACCCTACTCTCAACTGAGTGGAATTTTGCAACTCAAGAGAATTCCTCCATGATCTTTCTCCCCACCAGCTAGAAGCTGGGAAGTGGTAAGGAAAGAGGGGGGAGAAGAAATTAACTGGATAGTCTGGAGGAATGCATCACCAAAGAAAGTGCAATTAATGACCACAAAACCCTATTCAGAAAAGCAGAGAAATCCCAATTCCAGCAATCTAAGGAACATTAGAGATGAGCAGTAATCTCCTTTCTACTTAACTTGTGTTAATCCATGAGCATACAGTCCAGAAAAAACATATTTACAACACAACATACTACAAGAAAGAATGTGCAACAAATCTTGGGAAACATCTCAACAGTGAGCATGACAGACCTTAAAGATTTCATGGTGCAGATTTCAAGCAAGTATCAGTATATCTGGACAGGTACCACTCATCATGGAATGGAATCAATAATATATTATGTAGGCTCCTGGAAAAAAAAAAAGTAACTTACCCACTCAGCTTTGTACTTGTCATATGAAGAATAACCCTGTGGGGAAGATGATATTCAGCTGGGCAGAAAAATACCAGATGCTGCAAATAGTGTGACACTAATGTATAGAAAGTGGTTCACATTCTGGAATGGAAAATCTCCATCAAAGAGTGATGAATATGACCCATCAAATACATTGAAAGGTGACAGATACACAATAAAATGAGTGAGACTGAGAAGAAATGGAGGAATATGCAATACAGATAACCTGATAAGCCCAGCCACAAAAGGTGATGCAAGAAATATCACAAGAAATGGATGAATTCCAATGAATAAATAAAGAGGAACAACAATGGAAAAGTGGTGTGTGCAACACATAACACTGTAAAGCACAGACATATAAGAGCAGAAATAACATTATGTAACAAAATTTTTACTTTTTCTTGTTCCTGGGCAGAAAGTGTTATTTCCCAATTGCTTCTGCCTAAAGTAAATGGAAAAGACCCATTTTTCTATTCAAACTTTGCTTTTGTGACCTGGGTTATGAAATTTTCAAATATACCCATTTTCCAGAACATTCCAGGTAGATCCAGTGCTGAGTAGCTGAGAGAGAATTTTCTTGAACTTACAATAATTTTCAAGAACTTTCTAGAATGTTGTAGAACTTACAAGAATTTTTAAGAACCTTTTAGAATTTTCTAGAACTTTCCATATTACGTAATATATTTACAAGAGCTCACCACTCACCATTTCAGTTTAGTTCTAGCTGCCTAAGTGAACACACAGACCTATCTGATTTTATCAAAGGTGGCATCAAGAAGCTGCAAGCATTCTGCTACGTATGTGGCCAATTTATCAAGACAAGACCAAAAAAGTACTCTGTGACAGAATCCACTATATTGTGTAGAGCCTATAAGACATATTTCGGCATGGTTGTCAGGGATCATGACAAACCCTGCGAGCACCGTAAAAAAACTCTAGAGGTTAAGATAGACAATTTTTGGTTTCTTGAATAGTGAGATTTTATATTATACAAATTTTAGACCTCTTAAAATTTAAATATCTTTCGGTGCACCTCAATGAGGAATACAACAGCATCAAGACCTTGCTAGAAACCTTGAAGTATGATGAGTATGGCTGGGAGGTTATCGGAGACTTCAAAATGGTGGCATTCCTGATGGGTCTCAAAAGAAGCTTTACCAAGTTTCTCTGTTATCTTTGCCTTTGGGACAGCAGGGACGCTGCAGCGCACTACAACAGGAAGCACTGGCTACAACAGACCGAGTCCTCTGTGGGGAGGCACAATTTCAAGTGTGAGCTACTAGTGGACCTCCAGAAGGTGTTGTTCCTACCACTGCACATAAAATTGGGTCTTATGAAACAATTTGTCACAGATCTTGATAAGCAGTATGCAGCCTTCAAGTACCTTCGAGACTTATTCCCTAAGCTGTCTGAGGCAAAGGTCAAAGCTGATGTCTTCCTTGGACCACAAATAAAGAAGATCCTGGAGTGCACAGAATTCCCCAAGAAGATCAGTAGGAAGGGAAAAAAGGCTTTGGGGTAGCTTTATCACAGTGGTTCAAGGCTTCTGGGGTAATTACAAGGCTGAAAATCATGTGGAATTGGTTGAGGTTCTGGTGAAGAACTACGGAACAATAAGCTGCAGGATGTCCCTGAAAGTCCATATCCTGAATCCTCATCTTGATAAATTCAAGAAGAACATGGGAGCACACTCAGAGGAGTAAAGAGAGCACTTCCACCAAGAGATACTGGACTTTGAAAGTCGCAACCAAGGAGCATATAACAAAAACATGATGAGAGACTGTATTTGGGGGCTGATACATGAAAGTGATTTACATTACAGTTGCAAATCTTGAAAAACTACTTACTTCTAAACATTTTTGTTCTATTCATTCTGTATAATTTTAGTATAAATACATGTAAATCTTTATTCATATGTTGTTTCATTCAGACCTTATGTAAATGAAAATGTGCAAATTGACCGGTTTTTACATAGAAAATAGGTTAATTTTTAAATTTCATTATCCAGGTCATAAAAGCAAAGTTTGAAGGGAATAATGGCCATTTTCTGTACTTTTACAACATAAGCAATTGAGAAATAACGCATACCATCCAGGAACAAAATTTGTGTTACATAGTGTAATTATAAGATATGGAAGGAAGGGAAATAAATGGAGAGGAAAACAGCAATAATGGGAAAAAAGAAAAGGAGATGAAAGGGTAGCCCAGTAGCCTGCAATGATTGAAAAAAACACATCCTTGTCAAACAAGCATGTAATATCAGATATCTGCATATAGGAAGAGTAAAATCCACTTCAGACAAACTAATGACAGAATCAGTGATGTCAAGAAAACCCATTTGTAGAGAAACATATATGTAAAAATGGCTCGTTTGGGTTGAGGAAATTTTTTACGTAGAGGAGTGAACAACGTTTCGACCTTCTCCAATATTCTCCACTTACTTTGATACATATACATGGATGAGGAATGGACAGTTTGAGATAACAATTATGATACACATGTGGATAGTCTCAAACTTCCTGTAAGGGAGCAGACAAAAGCTTTGTGTGAAAATTGGAATGCAGAAATATAAGGCTGAAGTATCCCCGAATGAGGTTGCTGAAGAAGGGACCAGGAGAGAAAGAGAGATAACAGAGATTGTTTCTGGAGAAGGATCAGAAACCATAGTTGAGTAAGCCATAAACAAACAATAAGAGAGACCTGCCATGGGGTGGATTAGGTGAAAGAACTTACATGAGTACCCATAAAGGAGACTCCTTCCAATCTTAGCTGAATGCATTTACAGTCAAAGCCAAAGAAGTGGAACAAGAAACCAAAAGGGAGGAAGACTGGCATTAAAATGTGAGGCAAATGCATCCAATTGAGGAGTATGCAACTTAGAACATAGCTATCAGAATACCTTGGAGCACAAAGACCATTCTGTGGGTTAAACTTTGTGAAGACACAACAGATGATCCACAACATGAATGAGGGCATATGGTATGTTACAAGACAACAAACAAATTGATGATTGTGAGAGAAGGAACATAAAAAACCAGAATCAACTAGTGATGGCCCATCTGAGAGATAAGATTCCATGGTATACCGAGGCATATTGAGGAGTGTTTCAAGCAAGATAGACTGATCAAAGAATATCATTCCCATGTTTTATTGAGGATGATGAAACGTTAGGAAAAGAATCCTGGAAGAACAGATGAAACCTGTCTGTTGGCACCATGGATGAGAAGAACTTGACCTGCTTCTGTGAGAGACTGGTGAGAAGTAGAATCTGAAAGGTGGAGAGGAAGTGAGACAAGGTATAAGATGGGAAGTGTGAATGACACTTCTGAAAACTGAGTAAGACTGGCTTTCACAGGACTTAATCCACAGTGTGGTCACTGATAATACTGATGGTGCAAAGGAGAGGACAAGAAGTAGGAACAAGAGGAAGAGGTCAGAACAATGGGAAGTAATGAGAAGCATGCAATCTAGCAGATTCAACAGGAGACTACAAACTACCATAACGCTCTTTAAATATCATAGATGTCATAAAAAGGGCTGATCGAAGATATCAATGAAATCAGAGAAGACATGCATATTTCAACAAAGCATTCCAGCAACACAGAAGCTTAGTGTAGAAGGAAATGGCAAACAAAGACAATCTGAACAAGCTGGTAAGTAGGAGAGTATGGGCTTCTGCCAGTAAACCCTTAAAAGAATGACAGAAAGCCTCAGAGAAAGGTAAATGAACAACATTTAACAAAGAAAAATGCATTGAAGTATCAAAATCCAAACCCCAAAGAGAAAGAAGTGAATTCAATTGCTGTCGACCAAGAATGGATTTGCTAAATAATGATACATAAAGTGCATATGCCTCAGCAATGTGTAATATCAATCAATGTAGGGAATTCAAAAACTCAAAACCAGGTGCTGAAGTTAATAAGGAAGGGGAAGGATCAAATGACATGGTTGACAAAGACAAAACACACCAACTTGGGATAAAGTCTAAAATTGTGGGTGGAGTTTATATGCTTCAACAGGTTAAGAACATGCCTGCAAAGCAAAGGAAGGTGGAGAAGCTATCGACGTCCACGATGGCCTTATCAAAGCCACTATCATGATTTGTTTAATGCTGCTACCATCAAGTAGCTATTGTAGCCATAATAATAAATCTTGAATTCTAAATTACTGACTCACTAGTATCAATTAAGTGAAAAAAAAAATTCACAATCAAATAAAGATATCCAATTAAAGTGTGCTTTATAAGTAATACTATAAAATGCAAAAATCAGTAACTAAATGTTTCAAAACCCATCAAAAGAAAAAAAAAAGTCTGGAATCTAATAGTTGGTCTTAACAGTGTTGCACCAAATCAAAAAGTGAAAGGTCAGATTTAACTCCACAGAGGCAGTCAGTTGTGACTGGAAAATGTATTGCACTTCTGTCAGTGGAGGGTAGTCATGTGCTTAAATGCAGCTTAACTACATGGTACATGTGTGGAATTAGGTAGGACTTTATGGCGAACCATAACCAACAATGTGCACACTAGAGAGCAACCAATTTGAAAATAATTGTAACTGTGAGTAGAAGTAAGCAATCATATAAGAATGCTAAAATCCATTAATATCAGATTGTTATCTCATTTTTATTTATCAGAACTTTGTAGCTCTCTTTAACTATTGAAGAAAAACTACTGTAATTTAACCTCAGATTTTCAATGCATTTTGTGTTTGGATATCTTGGACATTTATGAAAAGCTAGACATGGACTAAATGCATCAGCCAACCTTAATGTGGAACAAAATAGTCTAGAAAGAAGGCAGTACCAATCCTTGGGCTATTCTTATCAAGTTATGGGATTTGACCATCACTCTTAAAATGCAATCATGGTAATAAAATACAATACATGATTTTGCAATAAATAGACAAACAATGGACCTTTCAATTTCTAGACCAGGATACTAATTGTTAGTCCATGTCCATCTTATTCTTAATGAAAATAAAGCTCACAAACTAATAAAAATGAATCTTTTATGAAAAAAAATCAGATTGAATCTTCCTTTAATTCAATACTCATAAACAGTTTAAATTCTAAAACACTACAAGTCATCCATTATGCAATAAGAAAATTTACAGGCCATGAGGTAAAATTTCAACAGTGTCAATAATATTCTAAAAAAAAAATATTTTATGCTGATAATACTGGTAATAAAAATAATGACATTCAGCACCAAGAAGTATTTGTTGTCATACTAATGCTTCACTTCATAGAGGCACAAAACAAACTGATGAAAAATCTTTAAGTTTAAAATACAAGTCCTTTTTGTGAGTAAGACTTTTACAGAATAAAGCATAACATTATAATACTGTTAAGGATGCCAAGTTATTAGCATTTATCTCTCCCTTACCCTCTGCATTTTATATTCTCCATTTACAACTGCTACAATTCAATAAAAGTAGATACTTCAAATTGTCAATTAAATATTTGGTAGCAAATTATTAAGTTACCAGAACTCTCCCTGTTCCTCAGATCCAATAATTCAGAATCATCATCTAAAGCTGCTTCATCCTCAAATGTAGCAGCAGCAACTGCACTCTGGCCTAATTAAAAAGAAATTAAAAAAAAAAGTGAGAAATGGTTGTTTTCAATCAACAGCAAAAACATATTAACTGAGTAAAAAAAAAATGTTGTGAAACAAAATCTAACTAAAAGTTAAGGTTAATCAAAGTAACTAACCTTTTCTTTAGTAGAGATGCCTAGAATTAACAAAATATAATTAAATTTAATTTTCTATTGCTTTCATCCTAAAAAACCAAAACAAACAAACACTTTTATGTACTTACATGAAGCCGTTGTGAAATACCAAAGAGAACAATATAACGGTTTGCAAATTTAATATCAACTCTCTGCTGTCATCATACTGTAACTCCTTAATTTAAAATAGTTTCCCACTGTTTCTACTTCAAGTTAACTACAAAACAAATAATAGTTATTTGTGTACACTTTGTGGTAAATAGATCAACTGATTTAAAGATTTAAATTTAGTTTTGATTTTCCTAGATATGTAACATGTAAGTTCTGTTTAGATATTTCTCCCAAAAGATTAAATGCTTGTGCACATTCACATTGTGTAATAGTAATATATAACTGTTTTGTAAGAGATGCTTTTTTCTAGGTATAACAGTAAACAATAAACTATTTTGGTTACAAAACATTTCATTTACTTACTACCACTTCGTGATCTGAAGCCAACGTGTGAAGTAAATGTGAAAATCCGAGATGTTCTGATGCCTCCCACAGAAAGCAAAAGATGTCGAAGTGCTTTTGGAGGCATTCTAAGTAGTTGCTGTAGAGCCTCTAAAGCAGCTGTAACTATGTTGTGATCAGTGTGTCTACAATAGTGCAGTAGCAGTTCGTAAATCTGGAATAAAAAAGAATAACATTTTGAAACTGACCAAGTTCTGTAATATTATTGTTAAGCTACTGAACAACATATTTGGTGAAGGTTAGAAAAATAAAACTTGAAAAATATTTATTATCCAGTAATGTTTTTTAGTGCAATTTGTTAGTAAAACATTATTCACCATCAAGGTCATATCGGAAACTTATTTCTATGCAGAAATTTCAGATATTATTTACACAAAATATTATAATGCTTACCAATACAAGCAACAAATAAGCATAATTTATTTTAGTAAAACAAGTGAAGTAAACTACTTCAAAAATGACAAACTTCTCTAACTTTATTTTAAAACTGTATTTTTGCATGTATCATTCCATTAAAAATAAAAGTAAATTCCAAACCTCTAATAGTTTATCTTGACTTATTTCCACTTCCTCCTCCTTCTGACGTACCCCAATACTACCTTTTAATACAAGGTTTTGAGTTTTATCATCTAAATGAGGTATAATATGGCGTACACAAAGCATAACTCCAAGGATGGCATATAATGGTCGATCTTGTTGTATAGGTAGAATCAGTTCTATGTAAAATAATATATTAAAACTAAGGTTACCTTACAACATACACATCCAGTGAATGGAACTTTTAGGCATTTTAAACATTCTTCTTTAATAATTATTTTATTACTATTCAACTCTGGATATAACTACTGTATCCATGAAAGATTATTTTATTAACATTTTCTCATTTAAAGCACTATCAAGAATACTGAAATTGTGAACAGTAAGAAGAAAACCAGGGTCTTGTAAGTTACATCAAAGAATAGTTAATTGATTGAATGGAGTATTCTGTACCTGCTCTTTAATCTTTAAGCTCATACAACAAATCTCAGAACACATATCCAAAGCTACACTTTTGACATGCAACTTAACTGTTTACATAAATGCAAACAAGTCTTTCAACTTAAAATAATTCTATTAACACAATATCTGCTTAACACCAGTTTTAAAATGAATTTGAAGATAAATCTTACAATTCAAGATAGAATTAAATTAAGAAGAAAATTAAAACTAAGTTGATTTACCAAACCAAAAAAAATTAATGAAGTATTAATGACAAGTTTTTATGTATTTGTTATCAGTGAGTGCAAGTAAATCAACATAATTTCCTGCATTTTGAAATTTTGCAATGCTGTCTGAAATTACAAAAAACTTTTGAAAGGACACTAACCAATGCTACTAACATTTTACTTGAAACTATCATCAGGAAAACATTTAAATGTAGTAAGATACAGAGTTAGATTTAGTTACAATAAAAGCTAGAACAACAATGTTAACAGATACTACGGAATTATGATCACAACAATATTTTGTCTTTTTTTAAGGCTCAAAGGGGGGGGGGAAGAGTGATATTTGGAACTGTCTCACTATATGAAAGGCAGCAAGCATTGTGTGATTGGCATGGTGAACAATGGGATAGATGAGAGTGTGTTGGTAGAACTACAATGGGCTATAGAGAAGGGTCATGCAGAGCTGAAAAATGAGTTCATTATGATAACTTGTTCTCATACCAAGAAGCAACAATCATATATTCCTTGGAATACAGAGGTTCCTGGGATTAACATTCACCCTCTGCTCATGACAGTGTGGTTCTTCTGCTCTGTGATGGTCAAGACTACTATAGATATCTTGTTTCAACAGTCATAATTCCCTGTTAATGAGATGGAGTGCATTTCTACTCTGGTACTCAATTTTCCCTCAAGGAAAACCTGAGTTATTTCCTAAAATGTTTCAAATAGGTCATTACTCAGGTAAGTGATTCACTGATATGCTAATGCCTGATCTTGAATCTTGATGGATCAGCAATGGCTAGACTAAACACATGGATGAAAATCAACTTAGCAACAAGGATACAGTGTAGTTGAGCTACACTGACATTTTGATCTGGGAGAGAACCAAATTATCAATTGACAGTACGTTCAAAGCTCATAAAAAGAAGCCCTCAGGTAAAATAGCCACTTACAGTGGATGATTTGTATCACACACATACCCAATCATGATGTCAGCAGCTCACGAGGGTATCCTTGTGGATATGTTTATGGACAAACTGCCAAGTGAATCTGTGCAACATCTCTTGGATTTAAGGAGCATTCACACCTTGATGGAGGTAGTATCTCTGGTGACTACACTTGAAGTGTTAACTGCAGTAGCTCTACCTTGGCTATTAAAACACTAGAAATTAACTACCCACACCTGTAGAAGGATAGGCCAAAACACTCATTTTGACTAACTCTCCAGCAAATGCAAAAGGGTCATAAGCAAGTTTGTTTTTGTTGCTTTTTCAAAAATTACCAAAGACCAGGATGGATCTGTCCACCAACCTAGTAAAATGCAGAATTCAGCTTTCATCCAAAGTATTTTATCAGCCTAGCTCGTCTAAGGTTGGGTGATAGTTGGTATGTGTAAATAAAGGTACACAGCAAGGCTCTACAGTAGCTCTGAAAATATGTGAAGGGAATGAGTCAATTTTTACCTCTCTAAAAGAAAACTTGTACACCTGAATTTTGACTTTTGCCTTTCCCAAACCAAATACTTCCATATAAACAATATAACTTATTGCTATAAAATAATTGCATGTTTAAATGAGAAATTGACAAATTCTGGAAATATTATAATAGTTAAACAATTGCTTGGGTATAATTATACTTGATTAATGATATCACAATGAAATCAGGTGAATAAAGTTGTTTTTTTGAAAATAATTTTATTTATGGTTGTAACAGCTTTATATACTTCATTAGTCAAATAGGTTTTATTAAATTGGAAAACTTATATTTTCAAACCTTTTACAGCTTCCCTCACAAAAGGAAAGTGAGCACAAGATAAACTAGTTTTACTCACCATATGAATTCATATTTATCTAGCTATCTCTTTGCATTGTTTGTAAGAGTTAACATTAGTTCAACTTTGTATGTATCCATGTGTGGATTGTTTTGTATTGTGTGTGTGTTTTCTTATAGCAAAACCACATTGGGCTATCTGCCAAGTCCACCGAGAGGAATTGAATCCCCGATTTTAGCATTTTAAATCCACAGACTTACCACTGTACCAGCAGGGGATGTTTTGTACTGTCACCTAGCAACAAACATGGTTTAGCTGTTCCATCTCAGCAGAGTTATAGATTGTTTTTATTAACATAATAGTTGTCCATATTCTCAGTAGTTTCCAACATGATGTAATACATACTTTATATAAATAAAAATCACAACTTAGAAAAATTATGGGTAAGTATGATACCATCAGTGTTTAGCTAAAAGAAAAACAACTAGTTTGATCAAGCGTTTTACGATCATTTTCTATATTCATTAACTGTCTCTTCACAAATAAAAATTATTCAAAACCAAAGTGGCAACTGGAATGTTTTCATCCAAGATACATAAAAGAAAAATTGGCACAACTGTTCAAATTTAATAAATCATACTTACCCTCTTGTAAACATTTTTGTTTCTTTGAAAAATTAAATAAATATTTTGGATACTTTTTTATAATAATAATAATATAGTATCCCTTAGACTATAGGATGTACTTTTCTTCTGGAAAAAAAAAAAAGACTCATAAAACTTCCTTGTGTCCTATGGTCCATAAGTTATCCAAATTGTAAACTCTGCAAATGATATCATCAGTAGGATGAGAATCGGTAACCTTGAGCCTTTGTTCCAAGTCACTTCACAGTACAACATCATAGTTCACTTCCATACACACAGATCAAATAGTATGTGTTTCTGAGTAACAAAAAAATAATTAGTTTGTTTTTGTAAAATCTGGTGTGATCCCAATAGGTATAAAAGGAAAAAAAAAAAAAAAAGGGGAGGGGGTTCTTAAACCAAAATGGAACTTGAGCTGTTGAAAGACATTTCACTTCTCCTTCAACTGAGAAAATGATATAGGAATGGAAGAAGCAAGTGTAAGAATTAATAAGAATAGAAAATAAGAAGTGGCAGTTCACATAACACCACTGATGATAATGAACATAACAGCAGTGATGAGAATGCTTTGGGCATTTATAAAAAATAAAACTGCATGCTACAGAAATCCCTGTTTCTATACAATTGAAAATGACTGATTTTAAAAGCCTGTTTTGCCTACTACTTGAAGCAGCAAAATTCAGCATCCTTTTTTCAATTCACTATCTTTGACAATCACAAATCAAGAAGTTTCATCTAATATCAACTTCCAATCAGAACAACCTAGTTTTTCTCATAAATGACAAACAAACAAACAGAACAAAAAACAGCAGGAAGAATAAAATAAAATTAAATCAGTGGCAAAAAATAAAAATAAAAGTTATATCAAATGCTCAGCCAGTGGTTTCCAAACTGTACACCTGATATTTCATATTTCGAGGGAAAACAGCAACATCGATATCTGTCAGACACCGACTACTAGCTTGAGGCAGTTCAGAGTTTTAACATTAGATCATGCTACATTCCTTTCTATGACGTTCTTGAATGTTTAAGATATGTTTCCGTTTACTTGTACATTCAGCTACACCAGTAACTTCTCAAACTTTCTCATTTCTTGGATTTTTTATAGAAATACCTGTTGACTCTCTGAGTCCATCAGTAATTGAAATAACTGAAGGGTATTATGATCAAGTGTCTGCAAAGTCTAGTGATGTTCAATGAATTATTTTGTTGACTTTTAGTCCTTGTGCATAAAAATGGAAAAAAAATTTAACATTAATAAGTGGGGAAGTGAAGAAAAGGATGGCAAACCACAGACCAGTGGCAAAGTTGTGAAGAAACTGAAATATCGAAAATATGACAATAGTTATTTAGATTTTGGTTTTACTTTGTTAGATGTCAAACATGAAGAGCATCCTGTGAGGTGGCATATAAAGTGACAAAATGTAAGAAGTCTCACACCATCATAGAAGAACTGATTTTACTGGCTACAGTGGATATGGTGAACACTACGGTTGGTGAATCTGCAGGAAGACTGCTGTCAAAGGTGCTTTTATCTAAAAATACTATCAGTCATAGAATCCAACACATGGCTGAAGACCTCAACAATCAGCTAAATGAAAAAATGAAAGGGAAGGAATTCAGGTTACAGATAGATGAGGCAACAAATAGTGATTGGGATGCTCATTTGATTTGCTAAACATGGTTTGTGGATGGTGACAAAATTATGGAAGACCTACTTTTTCGTAAAAGTATCACTACAGGTACAAAGGCTCAAGACTAGTTTGAGATCTTTGATACTTTTATGTGTGAAAACAGCTTAGACTGAACTAAGTGCATTGGCATCTGTACTGATGGTGGTCAGTATATGTTCGGCTGTTATGGAGGATTGCAGGCACTCACACGAAGCAAAGCCCTTGATGCACTGTGGACCCACTGCATAATCCACAAGGAAGCCCTTGCATCAAAGCACCTGAGTCCTCCACTGAACCTAGTCCTGGAAAGTGTGTTGAAAGTGGTGAACTTCATAAAAATGCAGCCACAGAAGGTGAGGTTTTTCAAACAATCGTGTGAGAGCATGAGATCTGAACACACATCTTTGTTGTACTACTGTAGCTTACAATGACTCTCTCGTGGGAATATACTGTCCAGTATGTACCAATTACGACAGGAACTCTACTCTTATCTCAAAGAAGAAGGACAAGGACTTCTTGGATACCGATTTTTTGTCAAAATTAGCATATCTGTGAGATCTCTTCAAAAACTGAATGTATTGAATCTCTCTCTGCAGGGAGGTAACACATTCTAAAACTCACAGAGAAGGTTTCAGCCTTCAGAAAAAAGTTACTACTAAG
This sequence comes from Tachypleus tridentatus, assembly GCF_004210375.1. Lineage (NCBI taxonomy): Eukaryota > Metazoa > Arthropoda > Merostomata > Xiphosura > Limulidae > Tachypleus > Tachypleus tridentatus. Next base: position 9,946,093 of record NC_134829.1, on the reverse strand, counting down.
GAGAAGAAACATGAATGACGATGGTGGCAAAGACTGTTTCTCCCTGTTGAAGCAGTTTGTTGCATCTAATGAAATTGATTTTACCCATGAACGAAAATCTGTTTTTGAGGAGCACCTAACACAGCTCAGTGAATGATTTGAAAATTACTTTCCAGAAGATATGGAGAAGTTTGTATGGATCCAAAAAACATTCAAGACCAAAGCCCCGTCTGAATTTACCTCTGCAGAAGAAGAAAATCTTATTGAGCTGTCTTGTGACAAGACTTTACAAACAAAATTTGGCAGCATGGAACTAACTGAGTTTTAGATATTAGTAAAAGATGAATATCCACTGCTAAATGCTAAAGCTCAGCAAATCCTAATTCCAGTTGTGACATCATATCTCTGTGAAGCTGGGCTTTCAGCAGTTGTTGTGATAAAAAACAAGTACCGTACGGAAATCAATGTGGAGCAGGAAATGAGGGTGGCAGCATCCAATCTGATTCCAAGGTCTGAGAAGCTGTGCAGTGCCCAAGAGGCACACACATCTCATTAGTAATTGTTGTTATTTAATAATGAAATAAAAAGATTGTTTTACCTTCAATGTATATGTATTTTTCTTTAAACAGCTACTAAGTTGTTAGGACATAAATATTTAAGTATTAAGTTGTTTGGACCTAACTATATAATAAACAGAACTGTTAGGTTTTACTTGTATTCAGGTATGAATGACATTCAAATGTACCATTAATAAACATTTACACAGTATACACATAGACTGAGATAGACATGTTTTTATTTGTTCAGTCATTTGATTGATTTTATGAGTTTTAATGAATGTAAATGTATTGTAACAAAATTTTAATAGATAAAACAAAATAACAATAAACTCTCCCCTCCCAAGAAATAATCACAAGTAATTATACTATCATGAAGCTGTATCTGTTAAATAAAAAATTAAATGAATACAAATAATAAGTAAAATCATTTCACAAAGTTGTATGAATTGTAAGTTGAACTGGCTAAAAGAGTGAGCATGTCTGGTGGGATGGAGATTTGAGTCTGTGACCCTCAGATAGCAAAACTTCAAAAGAAGGTATTAAAGTGAATTTTAAGCCCACGAGCTAAACAAAACACAAATAAAATGTATCATGATAAAAAAACAAGACTTAGTATAGATCAAATGTAACCTGTTAGTAGATGTAAAATGAATTATGTATTTCTGACTTATGAATAAACAAATAAATATGTTTTAAAACCTCTTATTTGAAAAACAATATATTTCACTAGTACGCTCTGAACAAAATCTTAGAAAAATTCAAACTATTATGTTCTACAATATCAGAAGGATATTATCTATTCAGAAATAATGTAACAGAAATCAACAACAGTTAAGCATTTAAAAAAATAAAAAAAGTATAACTGTACAACTGTATGTTTATTAATGTTAAGATTGTTTGTTTTATAAAAACAACTTATTTCATGTTTCCATGATTAATATTGTCTTCTTTGTCAATGATTTCAACATCTGCAAAACTGAAGGGGTAAACATGTTTATCAATATATTTAAATATGAGACAGCTTTCGAATATTCTGTCAATACTGTTAAAAGCTGTCATTTACTTTCTCCAATGTGAAACTTATCAGGGTTCTTACATTTAATTTTATACATTTGAGCTGATATGCAATTGTTAACTTTTACAACAGAAGCCTAGACTAGTTTTTGCACTTATGACAAAATAAATTTTAAATTAAAATCCATATCACATACTTGAACAGTTTTTGAGCAAATTTTCTGGATAACATGTGAAAATTTAGGCTACATACAATGAAGAGGTGAGTTTTGCAATTTCCTATTGTCTCTCTAGCCTGCAATTTATTTTCTGAGAATAATGTAAAAGTTTTATTTAACTACTCTAGAAAGATATTTACTTTCTATAATAGTTCAGATTATAATACATTTTTCTCAGCTTCAAAAGCCTGTTTACAGGAGCAACAATTTTTACATATATGAATAAAAAACTCCTTTTTGGCATTAAATTATTTAAAAATGAAAGCTTAACATTACTTTTTTAACACAAATGTAATGTTGGGTTGGATTAAATTCAAATTCAAAATAAAACTGTTAGTATAACTGAATCTTTAAAAGCATCATCCACAGAATGTATCCAGAAAACTGTAGGATTTAGGTAAGTGAAAAACGTTTTTTCTATCTTGGTGATAAATATATTAATTAAAACAGGTAAAACTAGATGTGCCACACTTAGATCTGTCGTTTGTTCACAGTAACATTTTGAAAACAAAATAATGGATTCTAGCTGCAAAAAAATGAAGTTATAATTTGAAGACTGAAACATCTAAACAGGATCTGTTATTATGCTGATAATAATTCAGTGCTCAGATAATCACTTTCTCATTTAGAACATGTGTGAAAAATATTTTTACATCAAAACCAGCCATAAAATACAAGGATCAAGATTATTTAATTTTTATAAAAGAAGATTCTGTGAAATGAGTGGCTAAACAAACTATAAAAAAATTTAAGTAAAGATTCATGAAAGAAATTATAAAATGTGTTATCTCTTTGGAGACATATGAGTAGATGAACAGTTTAGATTACTCAATCAGATAAGTGATTTTGTTTTAAATCTCAGTGGAATTAACCAAACACATGTAAAGTTTACTTTAATGAAAAATCATTTTTTACAAATAAAAGAGACAGTCTAATCTATTGAAATTGTTTAGAAAGTTTACCTATCTACAGATACACTAATTATCAGAAACAAGTGTCGTTTCATGTGTTAAACTCAACAACAGAAATGAAAAAATCACTAATAATTCCTGGGTTATGGCTATTTCTATTACATTTCAAAAATAAGGATTTAAAATTAATAAAAATGATATGACAGGAAACAATGCTGACAGTCTGGTAAGCTGTACTATGATCAGGGTATGAGAGATAACTTGCAATAACAGAACTAGCACAACCTGTTCACAAGGCAATAGGTGATCTAAAGATTAAAAAAAAAAGACTTATTTAAGAAAAAGCAAATGCCTCGGCTATCTTCTTTTATGCCTTGAAGAATCTACTGTAAAAATCAGTTATCATATATGACGTCAGAAGCAGAACAGAAAAATTTAGTGCAAAATTTCCTCTTCATAAACTAATGAGAAAGGATGACAAGAATTAAAAATCTGGAAAATCAGCAGGTATAAGAAAAGTGACACAGAAAGGACAGTCCACTCAGAAGAGAAACTTTCCAAGGCATCTTACAACTGATACAGAAAAAACAATATCTGCCTGAAGTATCACATGAGAAAAAACAATGTTTTGGTAGCCTATGATTAAGATCCCAAATTTAAATCCAAACTTATGGGATAATAACTTCAAATAATAATACATAAATTGTGAGTTAATTCTGAAGAGAATGTGACATTATAGAATACCTTATACACTAAAATACTCCAAACCATAGGAACTGGTGTTGCCAAATGTATCATGAGGGGGTAGAGGAGTAACACAGAATTATAGAGACTCAGCAAAAGTATTTCAGGAATGGGGTTAAATAAAATTTAATCCATTAAATTATATAAATTCCAGAATAACCCAAAGATGATTGCCACTATTCTGTAATACTGCAAACGAGCATACATGTAAAAAATAAAATGATTTCACAAATATGGTTGAATAAATTTTGAAATAAAATCTAAAACTAGCAGATTACAAATCAGGTAGGAAATAAAGAAAAAAGTTCATTTAAACACAAGGACACAAAACTATGTATATCAACAAAAAACTGTCACAGGAAAAAATATACAGTCTAATGAAACAAGATTGAAAAAATAGAGATATCATGGTAAAATAAGGTTATATGAGCACAATGTAGAAGACAAAATAAAACAATATAATAATATAACTAGTTTAAAACTTCTAACATCAAAATCCCTAAAGATGTGTAATTTGTAAAATATTTCAGTATTACAGCAGCAAGAAATGATAAAAGGAGTAAAAGGAACTATTTTCAGCTAAACTAAGTGAAATAGCATTAAGTAATAAAAGAAACAGATAAGATATACTTGAAGTAACATTTTTTAGCTCAGAGTGTAAATATTCTTATGTAAATAGTTATGCAATTTCTTTAGTGTAAACTTAAAAAATTCTCAAAAATTTCTTGTTTAACGTACCCAATAAAGATGTCAAAAGCCAGTTGTAGAAAAACAGAGGCTTTCGAGAATTTTGACAAATAATAACAAGAGATGATGCTGCTGTCCTTCTTACTAAAGGAGATGATGATTTCAAGTTTGGAAGAAAAGCCTTCAAGAGCATCTGTATAGTGAAAAATGGAGAGATATTATATATAAATGTATTATAATTATTTTATTGTATCACTTAAAATTAGCAGAAATAAACAATTTTTCAAAATAATGGTGATATACATGTACATCTGTCTACAAAAAAGAATAAGTACTTTTCATTACATATTTTTCTTGTTGTTTCTGAAGGTTTTGTAAAAACATTTGCAAACTACATGAGCAAACTAAATTTCAGAAACTATTTTTCATTTTTATATTATGATATCTTTCTTTTCTACTCAAATATAAGCACTTTTGAATAGAAGTTTTTCATCAAATATTTTAATTCTTAAGTAAGCCATTAAATCCTTAACAGAACTATTATATTAAAATCTAATTTGTCCAATTAAAGAAATGGGGATAATCATAATAAAATGTGCCATGAAAAATAACAGCATAGGAGTATGCAGCATTTTGAGGTCCTAATAATAACATCCCATTAATGTTCATGGATGCCTGTGAAAATTAGCAAGACTGATGAGCAACATAACAGCATAATCTAATAAATTAAAACAAAATTTACAAACAAACTGAACAACAAAAAAAACAGTGATAACAATCACAGTTTGACAGAATCCAGTATCACCTGTAGACTATTTACTACCATTTGGGAAGGAAACACACCTTCCATACACCAGAGTTTCCATACCTTGTGAATTTCATGAAAGGTAGGAAGGCTCATAGAATATAAAATTAATTTCTTGGTGTATTATGAAATCCTGCAGGTATGCTGCTTATAATCCTGAGAGTTTGACTCACAGAAAGTCAACAGTAGTTAACAACAGAGCTAGGATTCATTTAGTGCACTTTAATGGAAGGGTATTGTTTCACTTTCTAGAAGAGATTAACCACAACATGTTTAAGTGAGGCACAATTTGTGGTAGCAATCTGTTTGTAGAAGCCTTTGAACCAAATAGTTCTCAGAAATGAGAAAATGACAAAGGATTTTCATTATGATGGGTAAAAGTAGTTTCATCTAGTAATACCCAATCAGAAGCTGTGCAACACTTTATTTACTGTTTTAGCACATAACCATTGATAAAACTTTCAAATAATAAAAACTCTATTAAACCTTGTATGTATGTATGTATGTATTTGAATGCAGTTACATGTTTATTGCAAAAAAAGTGGTGGGCTATAAGCTAAAAAATCAAACATAAAACCCACTACAGGAATATTTTAACACATTACATTTAAACATTCTACCACGAATGATTTTAATTCAATATAAAATGTTAGGGAAAGATAACTGTACTCTTATTTAATATATAAAAAAGAGGAGTGCACCCATTCACAAAGTGCAATTAATATGCATATGCATTACACAAAGCTGGTAATAAATTTTGCACAACAAACAATCAAAATATGTAAATATCAATTAAATTCAAGTGAATCATGGTCTAACTCATGTACAATATCTTACTAATAATATATTTTTCTTTTAGCTGTGTGTAATTACATTTTCACAGACCCATTATTTCAGGAACAAGATAGCTTTCAGCTACATGATAAACAGTTCATAGTAATATATCCTATAATATAAAATTCAATACTTATTGACCTCAATTCTAAAGCTTATGGCAGCATTTAGCTTGAGCATATAATAATAAGAATCTTCAGTTCCACATCATCTCTCAGTTTAATCAAAAGATCACTTTGTTCACAATCGCCTTATAACATATTAGGTACTGAATTATTTTGAGATAGTGTTCAGCATTGTTAATTCAAGTTCAAGCAGATCACATGTCAGGATAGAAGTTGTTTATTTTTGTACCTGGTTACTTTCACTTCAAGAAATGACCTGCTGCTATAAATTAGCAATGTGAAAAAAAACTCTTCTTTTGATGTGAAAATGAAAAACAGCAGAATATATCAAACTCATTTCAAACTTTAAAAAATTATTTTGACTCCTGGTACATGCCAGTTAAATGCTAATAAAAATTACAGTAAATTTCAATTTGCCTACATTTATAAAGTTCTCCTATGTTTGCAACCAAAATTATAAGGTGAAAATATATTTTGTATAGAATAATTAAATTTGTAGCTTCTGACTGGTTGATAATATTGGCTTTAAACTCTTCACAAGTAAAAAATATTGTTGGAAAATGTACTGCTAAAAACTGGATATCTATATTTATGTTATGGTTTAATATATAACAAAAAAAGAACAGTAATTCTGACTTTATGTCAAAATGTCTTGGTTAAGAATATATTACACCGTAGAATAAAGTGTTAGAAAAAAACCAAAAAAAAACACCACACTTTGATTTCACAACATACAGGAAAATCTTGAGACTTCTTTTCAAGGAAATTGAACAAATATTGAAGGATGAACTCTTTTGAGACTCTAATCTCTTCCTAGCCTATTAAAAATTTTTTTTCAGAGTTACAGTACCTTTATTTCTGTATCATTAGCAAATTTCCCAAGAATAGGCATTATTTTTCCAACAGCTACACCCAGCGTTTCCTGAACAGATTCTTCATCTTTTCTTTGTGAAATCTTGACCAGACATGGAAAAAGGTTTACAGCATAAGGCCTACAGAGTAAATGAATATAAATGTATTTGACAGAATTGTTCCTGATAGATGTAACACTAGAAATATCATTCAAAATTCACAACAATGATATAGTTTTATTATACAAAAAGAAATTCTTCTTTCTCCACAACAAGTAATTGATTACTTTCTTCTTTCAAACTCTCAAGTCTCATTGTTTCACTTTACTACAAGTTATTACTTGTTTTGTTTTTTTGCAAATTCTGAAGACCTATTGTTTACTCTGAAAAGTTAACATTTTCCTAAATCAAAATGTATTTCCAATAATATTTACCTCTACACATACTACAGCTATTACTCAATGCTAGGGTTTCCTTCCTTTTTCTACCTTTGCACTGGTTTGAATTTTTCTCACTTGCTCCAGTCTTTTATTCTTCACTTAATTGCCCTTGGTGATATATATGTCATGTGACACACTCCACCTATGTCAGTGCACCCTCTACTCTGGTACTGCATGTTAGTACCTCCTTCAAATAACGTTATCACTTTTTTGAAACTGCCCCAATCCACAGTCTTTAACACTGACTCTTAGTGGGGAGGAAGAGTGAGAAAAAGTGAAAGGAGATATGTATTAATGGAAATACATTTTTGATTTAAGAAAATGTAAACTTTCAAAACATGCTTACCTCTTCTTACACTAGAGCTTACAGCTAGAATCGCACACTGATAAGGTGGAGGGGCTGAGCCAAAGTCCCACTGCTGACAGTTGGAATTATAGGGCTATGGTTCCTAAATCCCACATTGGTGGCTAGAGCATTTGGACTGCAATGCATATATATTTGTGAGTGGATCCCAACTTATAGCCATATAGTGATACAATTCAAGCCTGCAGAATCATAATGAGAAGGTATTGGAATAAGATCCTGAATTGCATACTCAAGCTAAGGAAACAGAGCTCATCCAGCCTGGAATTCTGAACACTCACTGTCACTCCTCAGTCATGTGACTTGGGTAAATTCCACTTTCCCCAGAAATTATCAAAAGGATGCAGATGAAACTGTGTTCAACCAAGAGCCTTTGCAATCTAGATACAGTGTGCTGCATTAATGAATGCTGGTGTGGAATCAGTTTGATAAAAGCACACCTGCCTAAGCAACAACTGCCACAGAGTGAAATCCTGTAAAAAAAAAAAAAAGTAAGAGAAATAAGAAAAAGGGAAAATAGATGCAATATTTGTAATGAATATACTCTTTATAATCTAGTGGATATGGTTTAAGACAGCTGCTGTGAATAGTAAAAAACCTCTGAGAAAGATACTCTCAAATCATGCAAATAATGTGAGATAAACTATTGAAGGAGGTCCTTACACCAGCCTGTGCATTGTCCTCCAGCAGGCATTTCAACCAGGTCACTGAGGACATAGAAATGTGACAAACCTGAACAGATGTGACTCACAGAAAACTCCTAATATCCAAAGAAAGCCTAGAATAAGTGACATGGATCAATTTCCATACCCAACAAGGTAACCCAAGAGAAATCCCAGGAAAATGAAGGATTCCAACAAATAAAATATCATCCGTTTAACAACTCTAAAAGCAATAGTGTGAGCAACACAACACTTCAAGACCCTCACTGGATATAACAAATGATCGAGATCCATTAGACCATAGAAGTAAAATATAAAAGTCAGATGAATCAGTGGAAGGATTTATCCTATTCTCTGGCTGTCAATATCTTAGGGACGAAAAATCTGTCTGAATAAGTAGATAGAAGGATAAAGCATCCTGTGCACAATCTGAACAAATAACGTAGACCTGTGACATCAGTAGGTCAGCTGCAATGAAACTTAAACCTTCAGAAAAATATGACACATGATACATGAGGCTAAGGACTCAAACAGATGTTGTAAAAAGGCATTTAATGCAGTTACGTAAGTGAAATAGTTGTTGGGACGAAGGACCCAAAGTGTCATGAGGAGGCTGGAGAGTACTGAGAATGCAAACAAGTTTTGTCTCAAATATCTAAATGCAGTTGCTAAGGCTGCCTTATACAGAATGACTGTGGAAGATACAAAACCCTTGTCAAAAAGCCAGGTCAAGAAAATGAGTCATGATTAGCACTTTTGATTGAAGTTGTTTCAACCTTCTCCCAATACACTATTGCCAATATGTGCACCTTTCTGTTGATAACTGTCTAAAGACTATGATAAGTAGATGACAACCTCATAAATTAAACCCTGATGCATGCAGACTGCATAACCTCTATACTTAAAGCTTAAGCATCAGGATAGCTGGGTGTATGAGGTCAGATCATGGTTGCCTCAACAGAAATGGCCAAAGAGAAATTGGAAGAGGTGGGTACTCCTGAAGGTATCACAGATGTTGAAATCAGGGTTTAGTCACCAATCTGGTACTATCAGTGGGACTCAACAACGGGTTGGAATAAATATTAGGTAGTACCTCAGGTAACATATAAATTGGTGGGAAGGCCAAGAGATGCAATCCCATCCTGTCATGATGGAATGCATCTACTACTGCTAAAGCCTAAGGGTGAGGTATCAGAGACCAAAATGTCAGTAGCTGAATATCCCAACAAGTAATCAATACACCAATCATCAGTGTGTTGAAACGGGAGTCAATCCAATAGAAAATCTAAGAATGCAGCATCCATTCTGTCAGGAGAAGCTGCTTGGTTTAAGACAATTGATTTACCATCACCCCAGGAACAGCAAGCTAGTCAAGTGATATGACAGGGCTGGTAAGAAGAAACAAGGTTTAAGATTCAAAAACAAAGATCCCCAGACCAAGTACCCCCTTTGAAAAACATCACTGTCAAATTGTCAGAGTGAAGGCTGACAATTTTCCCTTTAATAAGCCCAGACCATCAGACATCACCCTTTGAAAAGCAAGAAGTTCTAAAACATTGTGTATGGAAGGCTCATTAACTATACATAACACCTTATAATTCCTTACCATTGAAATATGCACCCCTTCCTTGAACCAAGGAATCTATAAAGAGACTGATCTTTGACCAAGATGGTGGCAGAGGGACAAGTATCATAGTACTGTTCCAACATATAGTATGCAGAAACCCAACAGTGAACACTTTATTAAGCAAAAGTGATAATATTATCTGAATGAGGTGCATACATACAGAACTTGAGCAGAGGTTGCACTGACATAGGTGGAGAGTGTCAAAGGACGAATATCACCAGGATAATTAAGTCGTAAATAAAAGATTGGAACAAGTAAGAAAAATTCAAATCAATGCTTAAATGAAGAAAGGAAGGAAACACTAGCAATTGAGTAACAGCTGTAGTGAAAGGAAGTACATTCTGGAAATCAGTTGGTTGATTTGGTGTTTTATGGTGCAAAGCAGCTAGGCTATCTGTGCCAAACATCCAGTAAAAAGTTAAAATTAAAGTAAATTTAGTAAAATTCATAAAAGGAAATTAAGATAAATCAAAACAAAGTTTAAAAAAAACCATAAATAGCATAAAACCCATGTTTATATTTAGTCTACAACGTTAAGAGAAAAACTACATTAATACAAGTTGTAAAGGATTTTCTGAGCATAACTGTAATTATCATAAATTGCCAGAAAGACTAACAGGTAAGTACAAAAACCACCATCATTCACCTGAAGTTAGCCTTTCCATTTCTGGTTCCGAGTTTATGATGTTATGGCCATTTTCAAAAAGTAAAGTAATAAAAGTTTTAAAAGACATGTAGCAAAATTTTAATAATAACTCGCCAGGATGACTAACGGGTAGTTCAAACAGATAAAATAGCAGCGTTAGTCACCTGAAGTTGGCCTTTCCAGTCCCTGTTTCAAGTTATTTAACATTACGGCCATTTTCTAATTTCAAATAAAACTAGATGGACTGTGGTTCTTAAAAAGGACACATTAAAAAAGGTCTAATGTACAAATTAAAAAACTTAAATGGCATTAAAAAGATTAATGGCGTTTAAAAAACTAAAAACATTTCCAAGGTGGACAGTGTCACCATCACCAATAACACTGTTTAACATTACAGACAAACCTTGGGATAGGAAATGTTTAAAATGATACCATCATTGAGAGTTGTAATGAGGGCAAAACAGTAAAATGTGGCTTATTGTGACCTGAGTATTACAAAAACTACACAATGGTGCAGCAGAGACAAATAAAAGAAAACACTGAGTTAAAAAATTGACCAATGCGTAGTCTAGTTAGAACAACTTCTTTTCGATCCTTATAGAAGCAAGATGGCCAAAGTCCAATAGAGGGTTTTATTTGGAAAAGCTTGTTATCACACTGCTCACTCCAAGTCGACTGCCAGCTGGTACGGAGCCGAGTCTTGAATATAGGACCACATTCCACACATGGAACAGGCACAATAGTGATAGTATCAGAGCAGATAGATTTAGCTGCAGTGTCAGCTAGCTCATTCCTGCAAATACCAACATGGCCCGGTATCCAGAAAAACTGGATAGAAGGAGATGTTAAAGAGAAATAGGCCAGTTTGTTTTGAATATCGGCAAGAACAGTGTGTGAACTAATGTGAAACAATTCCAGGGCCAGTAGAGAACTAAGCAAGTCAGTATAAATAGTGCAGTTTGAGTACTGCTTAGCTTCTATGTGATCCAAAGCAAGAGAAATGGCGTACAGTTCAGCAGTGAACACAAAAGCTGCAGAGGGGATTCTGCGCACAATCACCGAACCACAACAAACCATGGCAGAACCCACACAATCACCTGATTTCAAACAATCTGTATATATAGGAATGGAAGGATGGTTCGAAAGATGTTCAGCAAATAACAAACAGTATTGCCAATCAGGAGTGCCTGCTTTTCTCAGATGACTTAAAGATAGGTCACATTTGGTGACTGTAAAAAGCCATGGTGGGATGGGCTGATCAGAGAATACAGCAATGTTAACCAAGGACAGACCCAATTCACCCAACTACACCGGAATATGAAGGCCAAAAGTAGCAATGGCAGATCATCTGTTCTAAAAAAATATGGCTCACCGAGGAAGGAAAAACACAACTCAAGATAGGATGCTTTGGTAAGGAATGAAGTTTCGAAGCATATAGTAAACACAGTTGCAAATGATGGAGGTGCAAAGAAGGTTCATGAGACTCTATGTATAAACTCTGAACTGGGGAAGTGCAGAAAGCCTCAGTGTAGAGCCGAAGTCTTTGATGATGAACAAGGTCCAGCATCTTTAAGGCCAAGGTTCTGGCAAAGCCATAGACCAGTGATCCATAGTCAAGTTTTGGATGAATAAGAGCATGATATATCTTTAGCATAGAACATTATCTGCTCACCAAAAGGGGAAGAGAGGACATGGAGGATGTTCATTACTCTTGTACATTTGACCTGTAGCTGCTTGATGTGTGGTATAAAGGTCAGCTCACTGTCAAAGATGAGCCCCAATAACTTTGCCTCAGGGACCACAGGAAGCACAACTTCACCAATATAGAGTTCAGGATCAGGGTGATTACCCCGTTGGTAGCAAAAGTACATGCAAACGGTTTTAAAGGAAGAGAAGTTAAAGCCGTTTGCTGTGGTCTGTCAATATACCTCATGTTCAATGACTGACATGAGATATGAAAGTCATTGACATAGAGACAATTTGCAACAGTGAGAGGGAGTTGTGCAGTGATAGCATTAGTTTTTACTCTGAAAAGTGTGACACTCAAAACATAGCCCCGAGAGACTCCAAGTTCCTGTAGGAAAGAACAGAAAAGTGTCGAACCCAGGCAAACTTGGAATCTCCTGTCCATTAAAAAATTTTTAATAAAAATAGGCAAATGGCCACGTAATCCATATGTATGGAGATCTCACAAAATGCCATACCTCCATGTTGTGTCATAATGTCAAAGAATATTCATACAAGATACTGTTGTTGCAAAAAGGCTTCTCTGATTAACATTTCAAATCAAATCAGGTGGTCCACGGTAAAGCTCTGTTGTCAGAATCCACACTAGGTGGGCAAGAGGAGGTTGTTCGATTCAAGGAACCAAACAAGACAAGCATTAACCATTCTCTATTAGGTCTTAGAGAGACAGCTCGTCGAAACAATTGGACAGTAGTTTGAAGGAATCTTAGGATCTTTCCCACTCTTACAGAAACACAGGACAATAGCCTGGTGTCAGGCATCAGGAAGAACTTTCCTCCAGCCAGATCCGGTTAAAAACAAACAGAAGAATAGCAAGAGAAGTAGGAAACAGATGGCAATGCATTTCATAGCATATATCATCAGGTCCAACAGATGTACTGCCAGACCGATGAAGGGCCAGTTTGAGTTCCACCAGTATAAAAGGACAATTATAATCATAGAGATAATCAGCTCGAAAGGAAAGAGATGATCACTCTGCTCATGTCTTGGTGGCTAAGAAGGTGGAATAATAAGTAGAAGTGCTAGATACCCAGCAAAAGCTTTCATCTAGAGTATTGGTGATGCTCTTGGTATTAGCTACTTGCTGGCCATCAGAGAGCAAAATCAAAGGGGGGACAAAATTATATTGCCCACTGACCTTTCCAATCTTGTCCATATGACTTTGGAACTGGTGGCAGAAGATATGCTGGTTGTGAAATTAATCCAAGATTCCTTCTGGCTTGGACATCTTACCTACCAAGCACGTGCACAGGCCAGCTGGAAAGCGATGCAGTTCGAGAGTGTGGGATAGCTCATGAAAGTATCCCAGGCCAATTTTTGAGCCTTCCATGCCATGTGGCCTGCAGGATTCCACCATGGATGAGGATATTGTGGAAAACGTGCCGAGGTTTTAGGAATATATTGAGCAGCTGCTTGTATAATACAGTCAGTTACTTCTGCCACACAGTCGTCTATTGATGGCTTACAGATGATGACAGCATCAAGTTCTGCGAGAACAGTAAAAGAGAGAGAGTTTGCATGATCCATCTTCCACTAGGGCATGCAGGTCAGGTGGCATCAACCACAGCCAGTCTTTCTCAAAATTATAACTGCATCATGGATTATTGTCAATCCTCCATAAAAAATGGGAGAATAGCAAAGTAGAGCAAGTTGAGAGATCAATAGCAGTAAAGGACTGACCAGGTGCATGAAAATAAGTAGAGGAACCAGCATTGAAAAGAGAAAGATTGTGATCAAAGAGCATACACTCTACAGAGCAGCCCCTCCTGTCAATATCAGCACTTCCCCAGAGGGGATGATGTCCATTAAAGTCCCCCAGGATGAAAAAGGGAGACAGCAACTGTTCAATGAGAGCATCAAGGTCTGATTGATCACGTCTCTCCAGATGAAAGGTACAGAGAACAAACAGTTACGACCCAAAGGAACACAGATGGCTGTTGCCTACAAGAGTGTGTTGAGTGGCAAAGACAGGGTGGGCACATGATGATCAGCCAACAGTGCCACCCCTCCTGTTATTTCTGTACAAAGAAAACCACCAAAACGTGACTATATTGGTAGGGTTCAGAAATGTTTCCTGTAAGGAAAGACGTACAGGATGGTAGGAAGCAATCAGTGTTTTGATGTCATCCAGATTAGAATGTAAACCTCAACAGTTCTATTGTATCAAGGTGGCCATTTTGAATTATGTGTAGAGGAATTGAGTGGAGAGCCCTTCTGTTTATGACCACATATTTTTTCTTTACTGTCTTTATTTGCAGGAAGTCTGTTGACCTCCATGGACCCTCTGCCATGGGTTGATTGGGCAGATCTTTGCTGTTGGAAGAGGACTCCAGTGACTGAGAATGTGAACGAACGATTGATTTGCATCTTGGGATGGAAGAAGAAGACGTATCTGAGGAAATGCTTGTACCTGGAACCAAAGGATGTGGATTTTGGGATTTGTTGGAATGTATGTAAGGGATACAGATGTGTGTTGTGATTGATTCATCAGCTTTTAAACCATGGAGGTCATAAGACCTTTCATTTGTTTTGAGAACGATTGTTTTGGAGGCACAGACAGATCTGTCTGCACTCCCACTGTAGTTATGGAATGAAGTGCAGCAGCATACATCCAAGATGAAGTGGTGAAACAGCAACTTTCGAGCCTCAGGATAAGTAATGTCATGAATCGTTTTCAAATGCTGCACCTCATTTTCTTCCAACCATTTAGGGCAAGAACGAAAGTAGAACAGGTGAGAGCCATTGCAATTGATGCAATGAGGGTCCGATTCACACTCATAGGCATCATGATCTTTGCAACCGCAATGAGCACACTTCAAGGAACTATAACATGATATCTTTGAGTGACCGAACCACTAACACTGGAAAAATTGCAGATGGTATAGAATGCACGGTCGTATCCTGCAATTAAGATAACCTGCCTTCATGGTGAAAGGTGGATGTGATGATGTAAATGTAAGAATGAGGATATTGGTCAGCATCATAATTCCATCTTTGCAAGTGGAGATACACCTCACTGCAGAAACTCCTTGGGTGGAGAAACCAGCGAGAATCTCTGACTCGGGGATGTTCTTCAAATCTCTCTCAACAATAACTCCTCGTGATGAATTCAAAGTAGCGTGAGGTGTAACCTCAACAGGTATATCCCCAATTGCCTTTGAATGCAAGAGTAGTTCACTGTGTTGAAATGTTGATGTTTCCACCAATATGTCACCAGATCAAAGCTTCTTGACTGACTTTGGGGAGCCAGCAAGTCCCTCTTGTCCCTTCTATCCTATATGAAAAAGGGAGACATTTGCCCTGAAAGTTTGTCTGAAAGAGAATGTAATATAAGAAAATGAGGTACAATGGGTGTTACCTATGTTGATGATTGCTGCTCAGAATCTTCAAGACATGGTCGTTTACCTCTGGATTGTTTTTTCACTATTTTATTTAAGTTTTTATTTGGAGGATCCATAATTAATAAAAAGGGAAATTTCAGTGCCCACTGACCCTACCCACCATGGAGCTCTACAATGTCAAACAAGGACACTGTAGCAACACCAGGGTTTCGTGAGCACTATACCCAAACACCAGCATCAGATACAATGTCCACAACATCTGTTGAGAACATCCAACACTGGTACTTGATTTACCATAGCCCAAGTAAACCAGTTTATTTATCCAAGGGGGTTACCCCAAGACTGCCTGTCTACAGGAATTCAAGGCCAAAGTGGTGTGTTAGGGTTGGGCCCCTCAACTGACAGGATCCTCTCCTCCCCTTCGCGGGTCACTACGCATGGCAAATACATGGGTGGATGTTTAGATCCCAGAGGAGGTAAACTGAATGAACAGAACCTTCCCTGGTAGATCCCCTCACCACGTACAGGAATCTATACCGAGAGGCATTCTGGAAGTCAATGCTTCTTACTTTACTAAAGCTCTGAGCTATTAATCCAGAGAACTTGACATCCACTGTAAAAAGGATGTCTACCACATGAAATCAATTTCTCCAACTTTAAAACAGTTTGGGATCATCCAAATGACAATAACATCCCAGTAAGAAGAGAGAACAAGGGATAGCCAAGGACAAAACTAGATTAATCCTACAAACCTAGGTTGTTACTCACAACACAGATGGAGGAAATTAAGGGAGGATTAATTTAACTGATCCAAAAGATGAACCCAGTTGGTAAAGGTAGAAGGAAAAAATAAAGAAGGGAGGAGGACTGCTAAGGGATAAAGAGTCTATATCATATATCCCTGAAGGAAGAAGTATGGGCAATATAATAACAAAGAACCCTGAACAGACACAGAAGCCTATCTGGATACAGTTGAGATAAAAATGGGAAATGGAAGGAAGCAAAATTGGGGAAAATGAGGAACCACCCTCCTGAGCTGTCAAGGTCTTTGCAAGAAAAGAATGATCTGGATAGGTATGGTGACAAAGGGTACATGAAAGTCAATGGCAAATAAATCTGACTGTCAAAATCACAGGCTAAGAGAAGAAGAAAATATGTTTTAAGGGAAAGATGAAACACAGAACACTAGGAAAGTGGTTCAAATGAAGGAAAAGTAAGGTCATGGAAGACTATATTAACATCCCAATCCAGAAATGTTGATCACCTGGGAGGGAAACATATTTAGAAGAAATACATGAGCATAGTAAGGATAAATGGAAGTAAAAACTTTATGTTATCAGGAAAAATGAAAAGTATAGGATAAGATTGCTAGGTATCTAATAAGCAACAAGACCAAAGACCCACTATAAAAAATCCAGGTGAGAAGTTCCACTGCACGAGCCACAGTAGACCAGCCAGCAGGAACAACCTAACTGTACTCCAGCTACAGAATATCTTCAATTTGTATTGGTATACCACTATGGAGGATGGAATGGGTTAACAAGTAAGTGACTCAATGTTTGAAACTGCATATTTTCCCCAAAGATCGAACAAAAGCCAGACATGAAGATGCAGGATATGAAGAGTGAGAAGTAGGCCAGGTAACTTAGGTTGACAAAGAAGGTAGGGAGATAGTGGAAGAGGGACAGGAGGTGAGAGTTGTTGGAAATCAAGGTTGAAATAGACAACAAGGAGCAATGAGGAAGCCCCAAAAAGAAGTGCAGTGGAAGGTAGAAGTGGGTGGATACACCTAAAGAAACCTTTGTGACCAATCTTGAATAAAGGCATCAACTGCCAGAACCTTGAGGTACAGGTAACCAAAATACAGGTAACTTGGTGTTGAGGGTTGTAGCAAAGGCATCATGTGGAAAGATTCTCACCATTGGCAAAGATCCCTGAAAATGAAGGGATCTCATGCCCACTCTGTGGAATATATATTGTCAGGGTGCAAAAGATGATTTGTGACAAGATTGAAAAGAATATGACATAACAAGGATGAAAATGATGCACATGGGCCCAGTGTAAGAGGTCCTACATATAAAAATAGATATCTCTGGGCCGAGTACCCCTTGGTGGTTAATATGTGCAACCACGGTAGAATTGTCTCAATGCACTATCACAACATAATTTCGAACAGGAAGAAGGAAGTGATGCAATGTTTGATATGGCTTCAGTTCCGAGAATTTTGATATGCAGGGAGATTTTGCCTGCAGACCAATCGCTTGAAGCCTCCTGGTGATTTATCCATGGCACACCATCCATGAAGAGATGCATCCCTGAAAAGATGTATATCAGGACATTGGAGAGGAACAGGCACACCATATGATGTATGGCTTTGTCTAACTACCAAAGCAAGTCATCTCACATGGAAAAGAGAAATGGGTGTGGAAATATCTTGATCAAGCTTCCATTGATTCTGAAGCACCCACTGAAGGGATATCATATGAGCACGACTAAGGGGATCTAGTGATTTCATTGAGGACCACATCCCCAAAAGCAATAAACCCTCATAAGCTGTAAGTGACACAGTCAAGAGTGCATGGAAAACCAACAGTTCCATTAAACAAAGTCACAAATCAGAAGACTTGACCAAACTGATATGAATGTTGAAAAATACCCCAAATGAAGAAAATACTAAGTAGGTCTGAGGAATGGCTTTTCTAATTTGACTAACCAGCCCACCCACACCACCACTTAAAGGAGCTGCCAAGTATGACTGGCCAATTCCTGTTCAGAATGAGCCAGAAGAAATCAGTCTTCCATGTGCTAATGAAATCACATCCCCAGAGCATGGAGATATTAAGCAAATGATTGGACTATTCAGTAAAATATGCAAGTTGCTGTGGCAAGTCCAAATGAGATGGCTCAAAATTGATAAGCCACTCTCAGATGGACAAACCAAGTATAAGGACAAGACTGGGGTGATAATCAGTGTATGTAGATAAGCACTGGAGACATCCATTTTGGTCATCCACAGCTCCTGTAAAAATTTCTATCTAAGATGCAAAAAAAACTCCATGATCAACTGGGGCAGGGAAATAAAGATAAACTTATTACCAACTACCAATACACAGTTTTCTTGGAGACAACGAAAAGGTTGGAATAAAAACCTCATGAAGGATGGAGAACAGGTTCATTGGCCTGCTGCAATAGCAATTCCTGAACAACTTCCAATAAGCACTGGTTAATCATATGATCTCAAGAAGGAGGGAAAGAAATGGAAGATACAGGAGGTGAGCAAAGAAATGGGACAAAGAATATTCCTGACAGAATCCAAAGCACCCACTGACCACTGACGAAGGAGTGCCAGTGATGAAGAAACCCAAACAGCCAAACACCAACTTGACCCAAATCCACAGGATAGTCATCTATACTGATGCCAACAGGGAGTATGTAACTGAGGTGACAAGAAGTACACCAAGAAGGTACAGGCAAGAGGTAGGAAAGAGAAAGGACAAGAAATGGAAATTGGTATAAAAGAGGCTCTGACTGAAACAAAAAACTATGATATTCATAAATGTGAATTGTTGTTGAACCAATATCACTTGAAACTTTGATTGAGACAAATGAGCTACAATATTCATAAATGTGAATTGTTGTTGGACTGATGTCACTTGAGGCTGTATAGTTTCCTGGACTGTATCAAACTTAGCACCTCAGAAATAGGGTCATATGTAAATCCCTAAAATATGTTGAAGGTAAATGGACTCAATGCAATATGGCATCATGACCTATGAGGACCCAACAAGAAAGAAACTACATATGCAACATCGGAGCCACAGACAATATACGAGCTAAAGTGAAGGAGAGAAGGGCAAGGGTATCTCCACAAAACCTTTCAGAACTCATAGAGAAAACTTGAGACAGGAGGTGTATGGAAGCAAGATACTATAATAGATTGGTAAAATGAAAATGAGGATATGAGGCATGAGTAATACTAACAGAACTTTACAACTAGTCCAAAAATAAATAATCAGTATGAAGATAAGAAAGTCTGAACTAATCTGAAGTTCATGGGAGGGGGAGCATGGCATGCTAATCCCCTCATTTAATTGCAAGGCAAAGTGATAAGCATGAACCCAAATATCAGTTGAGGAAGGAAAACACAAAAAGGGTTGGGAAAATTGTTCATGCAATAAGAAAGCATCAAGTGCATAAGAAATAGGAGAAAGGGATAAAACATCACAAACTTAAGACACAAAATTAATAATCACAGCATTAGACCTAGGCAACTCCTTTGGTTGGGAATGGAAAGGAAAGGCAAAGTTTGGAGGCAAACTCCTCATCAGCCTGTTCAGCAGGAGCCAGGGCAATGGTCAGGTACAAAGGTTAACCTATGTAATGTTTGATCACTCAATAAAATAAAAAGCAGATAAATCCTCCTTGGGAAGCCTGAGAAAAAAACTCTGGTAGCTGGTGTAACTCCTGACATGGTAATGTTAACTTTGTAATTCATTGCACAGAAAGGTTCAGCAAATTCGAGTGCAGAAAATGAGACATGAAATAGCTGATATCAATAGATGAAACAGACAGAATGAGAGAATATTAATTAAAAAAACAAACAATCCCTTTGTGAGGAAACAAAGTTGAATATGAAATGTTAAACAAAGAAAAAAGGCATGTCTGAATCACAAGTGGTGCCAAATGAGAAGTGATAGTTTGGGAGAGGAGTGGAGAGGGAGTCACACATGCCATGTGAGCATGTCACATTCCTATTGGTTAGGAAGTGACACAAATTCCAAAACCAGAATAAGATATCCAGTATTATTTTACAGTGAAGAAATCCCTAATAAAAAATTATACTTTTTTAAACTCAATTAGTTTTAAATCTTTATTAAACATGGAAAACATGATACATTCAACATTTTCTCAACAAAAATATTTTTACAGCTGTCACAATGCAGTAAAATAACACTATTTTCATAGTCCATGGACAAGCACAAAAGCATTTACACATTGTCTACAAAGGAAACTGAATATTCCCAACATGAAATGATCACTAAACAGGGTAATTCCAAGTGCGTAGGGATGGGCCGAGTAAAAATGGTCACTGCTTCCAAAATATTACCCTGTGATACATACAAATAACTGTTAAAGTTGAGCTATGGCTTTACTGGAGCAACTAATTGCCATTACTGAGTGTTTCACAGCTTTTATATCAGAAATATTCGGTTCTTATACCACATGTATTTTTGTGGGGAAATAATAACAAAGAAGACTATTATTTAAAAGTGAGTTCTGTTTATAAACATTATTATTTCCATGTTTCACTGATTGCTAAATAGCAGCACAAATTATTATTATAAAACAACTATATGTAACTTTTCTTTGCACAAACACATCTGTCAAAATTGCAATGAGAATAAATAAAAGAAATAAAGAATAATACTTAATATTCAAGGTATTACCCAAGCTTAACTATAACTTATTATGTCTATCGGCTACGTTAAATGGGATATGGTTGTTTAGCAAACAAAGCTACATATCCTGGATGTCAAGTAATTTGAAAGGTTCTGCTTTGTCATTAATGAGCATGTTTGCAAAAATTAGGTAAATAATTAAAGAGAAAATGTCATTTTAAAACGTTTCTTCATGTATCAGACTGAAAAAATAAACAAAACTGGTTGATTTTTACAAAAACTTTTACTTTTCCCTGACAACCTGAAAAGTGTTTACACTGAGCTTTGTACACACATTACTAGAACATTCTCTTTGTTGAAAGAGTTAGTTTAATACCTTAAATATAAACACTTTAATTGTAAATCTATAAATTTGTTTTAAGTCATAACTTATGAAAGACCATAATTCTTCAAAGAACTTACATAACTAGATGCTAACAAGTATTTCACTCTGTGGCTTGTATGCCCTCATGTCTTAAGTGATTTGTGCATCAACTGAGGGTTATTAAACTGACAGAAAAAATATACAAGTGATAATTTTAAGTCACAATTGATGGTAAACAACTTTAACTCTCCTACCTGCATTTTTGTGGCCGAATGAGGTGGCAGAGATCAGCAAACCGACTTAAAGCTGGTCTTAAACACTTTGCAGAGCCATCTT
The DNA here is from genome assembly GCF_004210375.1 of Tachypleus tridentatus. Lineage (NCBI taxonomy): Eukaryota > Metazoa > Arthropoda > Merostomata > Xiphosura > Limulidae > Tachypleus > Tachypleus tridentatus. The sequence continues at coordinate 9,924,440 of NC_134829.1, read as the reverse complement.
TCTTTATCTCTTTGTACAATTCTACTTGAACTCTAGCAAGATGAGATTCCAGCAGAGTCTAGGAAAGTATAAACACAGCACATAAATACACACCTGTAAGCCAGATTAAAAAAGCACCACAATGCCAATTTTTACTTTCATAAAAAATTTAGTTACAACTCAAATATGTTTAAATACTAACAGACAGCAAGCAAGTTAAAATATACAAGAAGTTGATAAAAAATACCCATTGGTCACATTGACACTGTATTTCTAGGCAAACTATTTTTCATATTTTGCATGAATTTTTAATTTTACACTTAGGATTCATAAATATGCACTAAATATATATTAAAATACACTCATTTTAAAATACAAAAGAACAAAAAACAATAACAAGATCATTATAACAATAATGAGAAAGTTTCATTTTCACCTCAACTAAATATTCTTCATAAACATAAAAACACAATGAACTAAAGTTACATGTAAATGAAATCATTATCACAAAACTGCTCGACACGAATTATGTTTTTATGCACAAGTGATTCCTTATGGCAAAAAAAAAAACCACCAAAATAACATACCCTGAAAGAAGTATTGCACCTCCTTACCTTGATTGTTTTATTCAAACACTCATCAGCAACCATACGAACATCAGAATCATTGTCATCACAACATATAAAGAAAGTTTCCATTGCTATACCTAAGAACTTGGGGAAATCTGCCACAGACCTAAAACCAGTACAACATTCAAATTATACACAGATATTTAAATACATATATATATAACATCTGATGATCCTTGAAACTACTTATGAAAATAATACTTTAGCTAAATATCTCTTACTTTACACTGATGACTGTCAAAAACAAACTTTTTTCTTATATTTTAGGACAAGTTTTAAAATGTTTTATTTTTTTGGTACTAGGTATTCTGTTGTATTAACTTATTCAACATAAATACTTAAAACTGCATTTACACAAACAAATATGAATTACAAAATTCAGTTTTCAAAGCAATTTACTGTTCATATTAATATGACAAGTATTTTTTAAAGAAAAAAGTTCCCAAAAAGATTTGTACATCAAATTATCTTCAAGCATGTTTCAAAGGGAGTTACAAGTCTAGGTTATAGTAAAGCCTGTTTCACACAGAATGCACATCAAGGTATTTTTCACACCTAGTTCAAAGAGAAAATCATAAAGATTATATTCCTATTTCTGAAAGAGCCATCATGTCATTATTTTTATGCCTGTTTCACAGAAAATAAGATATTAAGCTTAACTTTCAGAGAAAGAGAAAATTTCTCAAGGGTACCATCATGCCTACTCAGAGAAAATTATATCAAGTTCATATTTCTACTTTTTCCAGAAAGAAAATAATCACATGTACAGGTTATCTTCACTCCTGTTTTAAGGAAAACCATTTGTGAAGGTTATCTTTGTGTCTGTTTCTGGAGAATTGCATACCAAGATTAGCATCTTTAACTCTTTCACAACATGGGGCTCAGTTCCAGGAACCAACCATGTAACCATTTTTACTTGTAAATAGTTTTGACATTATAACTTTTAATACAGTATGTACACTTTCAAAATTTTGTCAGACTTTTAGTAAACATCACATCTTGTTTGTACAAAAAAGTGAAGTATTTTTGCTAACAATTTGCCCTTGAATGAATCAAATATTTTTTACTACTCCAAAAACAAGGTGACTTTTATGTAGAGATTAAAAATACTTCTCGTCTCAAAAATCTAAATCTTCATTTATGTAATCACTAAAACATACTTAGTAAATATAAAACCTTTTTTTTTATGGTAAACCTTTATATTTCTTGTGAACTTTTAGCTGCATTGTGGAATATCCTATTTGATGAATGACTACTATGTGAGGCTAGAACAACACTACACTGTGTAGACTTTGTTTAAGTATGACCTGAACAGGAATCTGCTACTAAACGGAATACTGTAAGGGCTCTGTGAATAACAGGGTAAGAAAAAAAGAATGATTTACCCAGTCAGAGACAATATGATATGTCAAGAATAGTGACTAGAGGTAGTCTACAGTCCAAAAAAGAAACAACCAAGTGATGTAGATAGTGTGCAACAAAGTTGCGAAGAATCATTCACACATCAGCCTTGACAAACTTTACCAATAGATGACGGAAGTGAGAAATTAAAGAGTGAATAAGTTGACTAATTTGATATGAGTACACCTAAAACCGCCAACATGTATCTCCATCCTATAATGAATAAGCTAAAAACATTACACTATCAGAACTACCTAGCAAGGGTAACAAGATAAAGATCACAAGTGGATGAAGCATTATATGGAATTAAGAAATGGGATCTGGAATCATGAAAGGAAAATGTGTGGGCCAAATAATAATGGACCAGAACAAAAGGAAAGAAGAGGCACTTTGAATCTGTGAAGGATTAAAGATGAAAAATGGAAGAAAAAACATGAGGGTAAATACACTATCACCCTCATGTACCACAGATGTTTAATAGAAAATAGTGCAATCTGGAAAGAGAAGCATACAGATGCATTGAAACAGAATGCAAGAAAAATCATTGGTGTACACATTATACAGTTGATAACCATAGGTTAAAAAAAAAAATTTTTTTTTGAGGGAGAAACAATATATGAAACAGGACCTCAAAGGTTCAAAAGGAGGTAGGTTAATGACAAGTAGAACAACATTAAGGTCATAACTTGGTAGGCTAGCAAGATGGAGAGGGTGAAGGAAGTGAAAGGAACATAAGAACATAGGAAGGACTGGGGAGGCTGAAAATCTTATGGAAATGGTAAATCTGAAAAGTAGCAGAAAGAGTTATCAGGTAACTCATAACAGATAAGCCCCAGTCAAAACGTTATGTGCAAAATTCATAAAGATAGGGAACAGAAGAACAAGAAGGGCAAAGGGAAATAAACAGTGATTAAGGGAAAAAAAATTAAATTTCTGCTGATATGCTGTGAGAATGGGTAAACAAAAAAACAAAGTAAACAAAAAAAAAAGGTTACATGAGTGTAGTCCAAATCGTCATGCAAGAGACTGCACAAACCTCATGCCTGAAGATGGAGTGGTGAAATGGCTAGATGGAAGAGATGTAAAAGGCTGAACAAACAGAGCAAAAAAAGGACGGGAGAAAATCAAAAGTCGCAACTGAACTGAGAGGTTGAACCAGCCTTGACCAAATGCATCCATAGCCAATAGTAATGAATATCAAACAGATGTCCACAAAACGAGAAATTTGGCATTGTTGATACGAGAAGTGTTCAAACAAGAGCAAATCAAACAAAAAACACATGGATTAAGGCACCACTCATGGCAAATATCTTATCTGATCTGAAGATATGATATGTGACAAGATTCAGGGTAAAGGTAACATAACAGGCTACTAGGCAGATGTACGTATAATGAGATAAAAAGAAGAGGTTAAGGGTTCAGAAGCACAGAGAGCAAGACCAAATTCCAACCTCTAGCAACTAATATAGGTTACCACAGTTGAGTTATCCAACTGAATCATTACAAAATGTTCATGCACAACTGGCATAAAATGATCCAAAGCAGAATGGACCGCAAATAGTATTTACAATGACCCAAAATTTCAAAAGTCAAATACAAGGAAGCATTTGGGAAAAGACAAATATCTAGACATGAGGGAGTTAAAGGAACACTTTCCACAATACTGGTCCTGTCAAAGTACAAAGTGAAATTTCCATACAGGAAAGACGTAGATGGAACGAAGAGGAATTCACTGTAAAAGATGCATATGAACTCATCCTCAGGGAATAAGAGGTTCTGTAGAAGTCCAAATCCCAAAGAGAAAAAACAAAACTCTTGCACAGAAAGAGAAGACAAGAACAAAGCTGAGGAAATCATGAGCTAAGATGAAAACTGAAGAACAGTTCCAAGTGAACCAGATACTGAGTATGTTTGTATGTGATATGAGACTTTTCCAGTCTGACCAGCTAATGTAAACAAGCCACTTTGTAGAAAAAGAAGAGTATGGTTAAAAGAGGCCAACTGCAACAGAGCCAAAAGAAGTCAGTCACCAATATAATGGTAAAACCACAACCCTAGTCTTTTATAACTGCAACACTTCAACTATTCTTCACAATTGAGCTAAATTATTCTTAAAGATTGTATTAAACTAACCCTTTGTCTCTATACATATTTCCAAAAAAAACTTTCATTCCTACAACAATGATTACCTAAAACTGTAAACTTTTATTGTTGTAGAAATCTGTTAAGCATTTACAGTTTTGAAAAAAAAAAAGTTGAGGCAACATCATGGAGTATGATGAAAAAACTCTGACCCATTGCTCATTTGATAATTTTTCAAATTTATCAAAATGATGAGAAAAGACATATTATGCATGGTAAAAACATATGGGGCTGATGCCAAGCCAAACAGGACAATATGGAATTCATAAACCCGATGTGCAAACCAAAGTCTGGAATGTTGAGTAGATGAAAATGAGCAGATAAGCATAAGATATTGGTGATCCAAACTCCTGAAGAAAAAAACCATTGGAGGATGAGAAAACTCTCCATAATAAATCAAGAAAGATCAAGAAAAGAACTGGCATGTGAAAGATCTATGACCAGACACCAATACCATCTCTTCTGTAGAATAATAAATACACAGGAATAAAATTCCAGAGAAGGATAAGAAAGCTGTTTGAGTGTGTTCTTGGCCTGAAAGGTTCAACACTGTCTCAGAGAGATGTTGGTGAGAGTTAAGATCCCTTGAAGAAGGAAAAGAAATGGCAATAGGAGACAAGACAGGAGGAGAAGAGAAATGAAGGGTATGGCCCTCACACAGAAATTGCATCACCTAACAATTAACTAAAAAAGGAAGTCACAAATCTACAAATCAGAGCACATGAGTCTTTTCTTTTCCTAAATTAAAGGATAACCACCAGTAAGATTGCTGGCACTGAAACTGACATGCAGAGGAAGAATAGATATGAGCAGAGATTGATGGACAGAGAGAGGATAAAATGAAAGAGAATTGAAGACAGTAACAGGATCAGAATGAGCTTAGGAGAGACCAGAAACTAGAGAGAGAACAAGGAAAAATTCTGGCACATAACCTCAACCACTGACTCCAAAGAAGAAATTCAAGTATCACATCAAAAACACCTTGCTAGAGGAAAGGAGCCAGGTAAAGCCCCTGAGATAATAAGAAAGTAAACACACCTGAGCAAAAACAACATCCCTTCTGAACAAAACAAAGCAACCAAGTAAAAATAGACAAGACCAAGGAAAAGAACACATCAATGTAGAAAAAAAAAAAGAAGAGTTTAAGTGTCAGCTGAAAACCCCTCAAGGAAATGATGATTTATCTCTCACAGAAAACAAATAGAGAAAAGATAACACACAAAGGTTGTAAGGGTAAGACAAAAACATGAAAATCAGGCCTGACATAAGTGAATAGAAGATAAGAATCTGAACTCCAAGTCTCAAGAAAAGACTGCAGAGTTTGGTAGTCAAAAGATGGACTTCAGCCCAATTATAAGTAAAGTATACATGTCCACCAGGTAAAGATGATCAGGCATGCCAGAACCTGAGAGAAGTGGAAACAAACTTTTCAGCATGGACCTGAATATGTGATAAAGAAGGAAAAATGTAGAATGCCAAAGAAGGAATTGAATGGAGAAAGAACAGTGAAGAATCATAAAAACCAGAATAGTAAGAAAGAAAGAAATATACCTGAGAAAACCATGTTAAAAAACAACATGGAAAGTCAAGGTAGCTCTGAGACAATACTGGAAAAAAAAAAAGTTGTTAAGGTGTGTGGTGGAAAGACTCAAAACCCTCATCCCCATAAATAGTATCCTCAGGAAAAGGTAAGCAAGTTTCAAGCTCAGAAGAAGGTGCAAACTACACATAACACAAAACATAGCATAAACTGTTTGTCTAGCGAAACAGTAGTAATTGCAAATTAATAATATGCAAATACAATAGCTTCAAACTGCAGAAAAGCTTGAAAGACAAAGCCTGAAAAGTAACTTTCAACAAATTTGGCTTTTGAAGATACTTTTACCAAAAATACTTAGGTTTAAATTTCATAAGGAAAGTAAAATGTTAATGCATAGAAGTGTGAAACTTAAAAGTAGTATTACACTCCTCTTCTCGGAGAGTTGTTACAGGCTTAAATGCATGCAACAATGCAGCAATATTCAGTCAAAGCACAAAATTAGGTGGTGGCCTTAAGGCTGGCACCAAGCAAAAAACATTTGCATATAAAAGGCAGTATTGAACTGAGAAAAGGTTATGATTCATATCTGTGTTGTTTAGAAGTAAAAGAAACGTAGCAAACTCATAAAAAGACTGTGTAACACAACATACAATTAAATAGTAATTATTATCAAAGTATATTAGATTTCAATTATTTGGAAAAATTTCCACATAAATAAGGAATATCCTCATTACTCATTTTAAAAAAAATAACAATGTAACACAAATTTTGTTCTTGGATAGTATGTCTTATTTCTTAATTGCTTATGTTTTAAAACTACAGAAAATGGAGTGGTCTTTGTGCTCCTAAGTATTCTGATGGCTATGTTCTAAGTTGCATACTCCTCAATTGGATGCATTTGCCTCACATTTTAATGCCAGTCTTCCTCCCTTTTGGTTTCTTGTTCCACTTCTTTGGCTTTGACTGTAAATGCATTCAGCTAAGATTGGAAGGAGTCTCCTTTATGGGTACTCATGTAAGTTCTTTCACCTAATCCACCCCATGGCAGGTCTCTCTTATTGTTTGTTTATGGCTTACTCAACTATTGTTTCTGATCCTTCTCCAGAAACAATCTCTGTTATCTCTCTTTCTCTCCTGGTCCCTTCTTCAGCAACCTCATTCGGGGATACTTCAGCCTTATATTTCTGCATTCCAATTTTCACACAAAGCTTTTGTCTGCTCCCTTACAGGAAGTTTGAGACTATCCACATGTGTATCATAATTGTTATCTCAAACTGTCCATTCCTCATCCATGTATATGTATCAAAGTAAGTGGACAATATTGGAGAAGGTCGAAACGTTGTTCACTCCTCTACGTAAAAAATTTCCTCAACCCAAACGAGCCATTTTTACATATATGTTTCTCTACAAATGGGTTTTCTTGACATCACTGATTCTGTCATTAGTTTGTCTGAAGTGGATTTTACTCTTCCTATACGCAGATATCTGATATTACATGCTTGTTTGACAAGGATGTGTTTTTTTCAATCATTGCAGGCTACTGGGCTACCCTTTCATCTCCTTTTCTTTTTTCCCATTATTGCTGTTTTCCTCTCCATTTATTTCCCTTCCTTCCATATCTTATAATTACACTATGTAACACAAATTTTGTTCCTGGATGGTATGTGTTATTTCTTAATTGCTTATGTTGTAAAAGTACAGAAAATGGCCATTATTCCCTTCAAACTTTGCTTTTATGACCTGGATAATGAAATTTAAAAATTAACCTATTTTCTATGTAATAACGGGCAAATTTGCACATTTTCATTTACATAAAGTCTGAATGAAACAACATATGAATAAAGATTTACATGTATTTATATTAAAATTATACAGAATGAACAAAAATGTTTAGAAGTGAGTAGTTTTTCAAGATTTGCAACTGTAATGTAAATCACTTTCATGTATCAGCCCCCAAATACAGTCTCTCATCATGTTTTCATTATATGCTCCTTGGTTGCTGTGTTCTGCAGCATTCAAAGTCCAGTAACTCTTGGTGAAAGAGTTCACTTTTCTCCTCTAAGTATGCTCCCATGTTCTTCTTGAATTTATCAAGATGAGAATCAATGATATAAACTTTCACGGACCTCCTGCAGCCTATTTTTCCGTTGTTCTTCACTAGAACCTCAACCAATTCCACATGATTTTCAGCCTTGTAATTACCCCAGAAGCCTTGAACCACTGTGATAAAGTTGCCCCAAAGCTTTTTTTCCCTTCCTACTGATCTTCTTGGGGAATTCTGTGCACTCCAGGATCTTCTTTATTTGTGGTCCAAGGAAGACATCAGCTTTGACCTTTGCCTCAGACAGCTTAGGGAATAAGTCTTGAAGGTACTTGAAGACTGCATACTGCTTATCAAGAGCTGTGAAAAATTGTTTCATAAGACCCAATTTTATGTGCAATGGTAGGAACAACACCTTCTGGAGGTCCACTAGTGGCTCACACTTGAAATTGTGCCTCTCCACAGAGGACTCGGTCTGTTGTGGCCAGTGCTTCCTGTTGTAGTGCGCTGCAGCGTCCCTGCTGTCCCAAAGGCAAAGATAACAGAGAAACTTGGTAAAGCTTCTTTTGAGACCCATCAGGAATGCCACCATTTTGAAGTCTCCGATAACCTCCCAGCCATACTTATCATACTTCAAGGTTTCTAGCAAGGTCTTAATGCTGTTGTATTCCTCTTTGAGATGCACCAAATGAGCCAGGAGAAGAGACAGATACTTATTCCCATTATGGAGCAGCACAGCTCTGAGGTTTCTGGATGAGCTATCAACAAAGAGGCACCACTAGTTTGGGTTACAGGCAATTTCAATTGCCTCACACAGACCGGATACATTGTTGCAGAGGCAGAGCCCATCTTGACGAGTGAAGAAGCTTGAAAAATGTCGGTGACGCTTCTTCTGACTTGCAACTTGCACACTTTCATCTAATAAATCCCACTCCTTAAGCCTAGATTTCAAAAGCTCGGCATTTGACTTGTTTGACCAAGATCTCTGATCAAGTCATTGAGGTCTCTTTGGTTGGGGTATTATGGGTTTCTGTCACCAGCTGCATCTCTGAAATCGTAATCTGGATCTTCAACGTATACCTCCTCTTCTGATTTGCTGCCATCTTCTGAGGATGGCTTGAAAATTCTTGTATGTTCAAGAAAATTCTCTATCAGCTACTCAGCACTGCATCTACCTGGAATGTTCTGGAAAATGGGTAAATTTGAAAATTTCATTACCCAGGTCACAAAACCAAAGTTTGAAGAGAAAAATAGGTCTTTTCCCTTTACTTTAGGCATAAGCAATAGGGAAGTAACACTACCAACCCAGGAACAAGAAAAAGTAAAAATTTTGTTACACAGTGTAATACAAGTACACAAAATACCTCTATTTTAACCAACCATAAACAATGCAAGTTTCATAAATATTTTAGTAAATTACAAAATAAAAGAATGTTTATGTCATCATTCTTTTAAAATGCTGAAACATCATTTGATGCAATGTTTATAACAGTCATGGAAGTAATAATGCAATGTGTGTTCATCCAAGAACAATGTATTTTCTTTCTATTCTGGATCTCTTTCCAGAAATAGAATGGTTAAAACAGCTCAATGAAATATTAATACACTACTCCTCAAACTTGCCAGGATCAGCTGGTGTTTTGGGGTTGGATAAAACCATGAAGCAATTTAAGTAACAATAACGAATGAAGGAATGCTCACCCTACATGTTTTCACAGAAATCAGAAGAAACATATGATCTTATTCAAGTTTATGTCCAGTTATATGAATGAAAATCCAAATTGACTGAAAAAGTGAAGAGTGCTGAAAAAATGTGGCTCACAACAAGAAAAACAACAAAAAACATTAATACAGCAGAATACAAAAGTAAGTTAATGTTTCTAAGTGCTCAAAGAAAAGGTTATTAAATACAATTCATCAGAATGAATATAGGAAATAGTTCTGACTCTCAATGAAATGCAATTCTTTTTCTCCACAAAATGAATGATTACTCATATCAGCTTCTCACATAAATGAGTTTGCAACTCATTCAAATGTCAACCATCAAACAGAGGAAGAAATAGATAAATAAAAAAATTAGCATAACTAATACTAATGATAGAAATAACACTACGCCTTTGAAATGCATTTATCTTTTATACTCATACTTTTGATCTGTGATAATCATAATCTGATTATTGTAATTTTTTTTTCTTTTGTAACTCTGCACTACTTAAGAAATATTAAACTGGTAAAAAGAATATACAGGAAATATAGTACTTACTTTACATTCTGGGAAATAATAGCATCAGCAACAGTAGAACAATGAGTTATTTTTTCTTTCTTGCTGAGAGCAGTTTCTCTTTTTCTGAAAGATATATACATTATTAAGAATAATTCTAATAAATCTGTACATGCACTGCAAGTACTTTTTATATTACAGCTGGGTTTGTCTATATAAGCATTCAAATTTTAAATTTCATCACATACAAACTGCTCAAATAAAGCTTAATTATGCCCATGAAATCAGAATTCTTCAGGAAACAGCTATGTCAATGTTTTCTTCCCTTTTCACATCTTCCTATAAATAAGATAATGTTATAAATGTATGACTTTTAAACACAAAATTAAACAAGCAAAAGACATAAAACTTCATTGAAGCTATATCAGAGAATTTGACACATATGGTACATGGCAAAATGGGATTGCCTTGATGTTAGGTTTCTTCAGTAATCTGCATAAAAACAACGGCTACTGATTCTGAATTGTGGTTGGAAGCTTGTATCTTTTGAACTGTGAAACTGTAAATTCTTGTTTGATATCTTGTTCACAGTATAGAAAAACATAACCAATTTTTTTAGGATGGTTTTCTAGACCAGAGGGTTCTCGTCCATATCCTTCAGCTTGAGATGGCATCATTACTAAGACTTGGTTTATGGTGTCGTCTGGGGATTGATTGCTATCTTCAACTCTGCTGTACAAGTTTTACACTTTCATTACAGCCTTTCACTTTTGAAGTGATATCCTTTAACTCTTTCATTTAACAATTTCAACATACAAATAATATTGGAAAGGAGTAGTCAAACACTTTTCTAGTCAAACAAGTTTGTAGGAATTCTACAAGTTTGGTAGGCATGCTTTGCTTTTATACATCGATGCATACTTAACTGTATTCACATGGAATTGTAGCTAACTTAGAAGCATTTAAAAGTTATAATTTTCCCATACTGAAAATGTATTTCCAAAGGTACTTCTTTCTGCCCAAAAGATCAGCTTTTACCATTTTATGTTGCCCTGTATTTGCAACTCTTTTTTTTTTTTATAGCATGTCACAAACCTTCCACGTACTCCCTATTTAAATCAAATATTCCAACATCTCTCCTGGAAATCTTTATGCATTATTTCTCCACCAGCAGGAAGGCACTACTATCACATGATTCATATGATACCCTCTGGCGCCACTAATGAACCATCACTTCAAGCTTAGCAGAAGACATAAGCACCAAAATATTGTGTGAAGGGCAATTGTAAGTGTCAGCTGAAGGAAATACCTACTGTAAAAACATTTTCTTTGCAAGTAACTTATATCTACAGAAACAGTGCTTCTAACATTAGTTAGAATCCCACATTGAAAAGGACTGGTGCAAAAGAAGAACAGATGTATCTCCCAAAAGCATCCGAATGATACTTATATAAAGGAGAGAAATGGATCACATGACTGGAGGAGGGGCACCACATCACTTTTGAACCATAACCATAACCATAAGCAGCGAGGAACAAACATAGCAGAAAAGGAAGGCAGCACATCTAAGTGAGGGAGGATAAGTCAGAAAAGTCATCCTAACTGGATATATATGTAAACTCAATCCCACCAAAGTAAAGTTGGTAACTGAGAATGTGTCCCATGGTGTAGAATGGCTCAGGCATAACAGAGTGTAATCAGTAAGTCAATTACATCCAATACCTCCTCGCTGGGTACTGATATCTACTTGAGGGTAGGAAAAGAATCATACCAGCCATAATATCATGGATGTGAGGAAACCCCCAACTCCAGGGCATGACACAGAATTAGCATTGAGTAATCTAGTATGCAAGAGAAGTTCATCACACACAACCAACTTCTGCTACCATGAAACTGGTATGAAAAGTCCAAAGGTCAATAACATCCCTGATGCAAGAGAGAGTGAAGGAGTGCCCAGGATATAAATGGAAACATCCCACATATACCCTTCATGACCCACTATACAGAAGAAAGAATCAAGGATAAAGTATGGGATAGGGCTGCCCAATAACCTGATATCAAGGAGACAGAAACCCCCTTCCCTCTCAAAAAGCCAGATAATAAATTCTGAGGTATAAGCAACTGTAGGATAAGAAGCTGGGACACCCCAAGCTCAGTGCAAAAAATATCCCATTTCTGCCAATACACAGCTATGGATGAAGTATGAACAAAATAAGAATAATGAAATGCCATCCAAAGTGAGAAACCAGATGTCCTCATCAGGGATAAGACAAAAGTCACGCACAAAGGTGGTGGCATGAAGTGTAGAATGCACAACCAGTGAATTTAAGTGAGAAGGGAGATGATGTTTCCAGAAAACTCTTCAGGGTTCCTGTGAAAAGCCTCAGACAGAAGATGAACACAAAAATCTGTTACTAAACCATAAATATAAAATATAATTGCAATATTCAAAATACCATCTATTCATTAGAAAATCCATCAGAGTAACAAGGAACAGCCTCAATTAAAAAATGAAGGGAAAATCAGAAACAGAGTATAGTAGTTAGATGAATACTGAAACATTACAGTTGGAAGAAAGGAATGAGATTCTAAATGTTACGAGTCTAAAAAGAGGAAGTAAAAGCAAGATCATTCAACCTATGTGGGATCGAAGCATACTGACCCAAAATGCAAGTGTTCCTCAAAATCGATTCCATAAGCTCCAATATCTGGAAATGGAGGAAACATTAAATAATGAATCAAAGGCTAATTCCCTTTGGAACCTCAAAAAACAAGAACAGGATATAACATACCTGATTAATCAAATTCACAAAAGAAGAATGAAGCCTGAGCAAGTTTCCCTAACATATTACTAAGAAGTATATTCAGAAGGGGGAAACGTCTGTCCAAATCCTCATCTTCCCATTCAGACACACCTTGAGCTAGCACAATAGGACAATCATCAGGTTGTTCAGAATTTTGGATAAAATTGATCAATTCTTGATAAACCAGATCCATTACTTCAAGAGCTGATAATCGTGGTTCTGCTTCACTGAACACAACTGGTAAGTCCACTCTAGTAGTAACAGCAGTAGTAGTCATGTGCATCTGAAACTGAGAGCACCACTCACAAAATTTGCAAAAAAATAAGTCATAATTCTCCACAAAACAGAATGAAAATGTAAAATAATAAAGTAAAATCATGTGGGTAAGTAAAATGAACCAGGAGAAGAAAAATAAACATCTACACACCAAGACTACCAAGCAAAAAGTGGTTAATAAGTGCATGATTAGAAAGGGTGCTAATTACAATAAGGGTAGTGTTACATTCCTCTTGCTGGAGGATTGCTGCATGATAATTTGCCTGACAATATGCAAAAACCAATTGGGAGTACCAACTACAGCAGCAAGCAAAAATTTGTATCCAACTGAAACAAGTATCAAAACACAGCAGCATTTAGGTGTCTTCCTCTCTGGATGTAGACATCTCAGATATTCAAAGGGAAACATCAATGCTTTCAACCCAACATCAGAAACATAGTTGAGCTGCTTATATGATTTGTTCTTCTAACTTTACACTGAGCTTGTAGGAGAGGATTGTTATTCCTAACTGCTGGTTACTAATGTAATGATTGAACTAACTATCCTGAGACCACATACAGGCCTTTCAAAACTCTGAAGTCCTCTTCCAGCTTGGGGTAAAAAAACACAAAAGTGAACTTAGAAAACTGATTTTCAATTCCAGACATCACTTTCTAGTAGTAGGTACTTTGAACCAGTCTTGGAAGAAACATCTTTCAGCACTTATTGGAAAAAGATCAGTTTAACAGGTTGTTGAGTTCTTATTTCTCCACACTGGCCAGCTAAATTGTATTCACTATTTCTTCTATTCCATTCTGCTACTCAACTGTTAATCTTCCACAACAATGTTTGCCATCCACAGGTACACAACAGGCCATTACATTGTCATTTATCATTTATTAAAACATTCTCCTCTTGAGCAGCTCAAATATTGTAACATTCTTGCACACATTTATCCCATGCTGTGTAACATACTTGTTAATAAATAAGGTTATTACACCATATTAGACATGGGTGATATTTGCTAACTGATGGGCTTATTAATCAGGTAAATCTGATTACTTGATTAGTAGTGTTCCTAACTTGAGTGTTCCTTATTTATGAGTAGTGATTACATTGATTACTGACTGCACATAAACTAATCATTTAACAAAAATGATGATTTAATTAATTAACTGAAATTAATGTTTCCAGTTATTACTGTTTTTCTCAATTTCTACAAATAAATCAACACTGCTGCAAAATGTGTTAACCCTTTCTTTTCACTTTTTTCATGGCACAGCTACTAAGGTTATCTGATACCGTACTAATTTTGAACTGCCAACTGACTAGAAGGAAAGTAACTGACTAGCAGCACTCGCTGGAAACTTTTTCTTTTTGTTTGTATGTACCATGGTTTGAGAAACACTGTACAGTTGGATCATGCCAATGTATTCAATTAATGCGGCCACAGATAAATCAATTAGCAAATACCACTAACTGCCCACATCTATTCCTAACAACACAGTGTATATTCCCCCCCATATAAGAACAAAGAAAATAGGTGCCAAATTGTGAACCACTACATTATGCCAGCATGCTATTGATCTTCCTATTTTCTCAGTTTTCATCTGTACGAGAATAATTTTAAAATTACCCTTCATTTAACATTATCCACAGATTGACATTTGTGCATTTTTCAAAAAAAAATTTTTGTTTAAAAAATGTTTCAAACATAACCTAAACATCTGTTACTTGGCAACTCACTATAATCAACTCGAAGTGACCAAGAATCATAATTTTGTATTTTTTTACGATATGCAGTAGTATTCCATTGATCTAGTATGAATCAAATAAAATGTTGATCATGTAATTAAAATATGTTTTATCATCACTGATAAGTATAACAATGTTTTATTAGAACATATGACTGCAATTGGAAATGACTAAGTAGCCAATTAGCCAACTCATTTATGTATGTTGTTTGTACAGGATAAACATAAAAGCTAGCATTTCCCTACATTGAAAATGTATTTCAGATATAATTACTCCTCTCACAAAATAGCTTTTCTCAACTAGCACTGCCCTCTATTGATGTAAATTTTCAATCCACATCACTAGCCTACCACCTCCCATTTCTGCACATCTCAATGCAAGTGTATATGTAACAGCTCTTCACTAATAGAAGCATGACACCACTCCTATTGTAACCAATACTCTCTTCATATCTGCACTTTAATCACTTCAAGACTGATTAAAAGTACACCATATATCACATGAAGTGAGGAAATTGGGTAAGAAATGTGAGAAGAGGGAAGAATCTATTAGAAATGGATGCTGGTAGAAGGCTGATAACAAAAACAAACTAACTAAAAACCTTTAGAAAACACCCAAGGAAAGACCAGAAAATGTGGAGCCATGAAAGAAAACATCACACCTAAGCATGAGACTACACATTATCATCTGATACAGGTATGCTCATTACTCTATTACCTCAGTGTCATGAACATAAAAGGCAGAACAACAGGAAGAAATCCCATAATCACGACAAATGAATTGTACTCTTGGGCATCAAGTGGCTAGAACACAACAGAGCTTAATGGTCATTCAACCACATCCAACACCATATGTTATCTGGAATTGTACATAAGATAAGCAGTGAGCAGAGGATCACTTATGTCTTCACCTTGAAATAGGAATTGGTATGGAATATGAGCTTGCATACCAAAATCCATCTCATCTTCAAGCATTTCCAACACAATCAATACCAGAACCAACATCCAATGTTGAAATGTAGTATGAATTAACACATACAATCAACTGTTAAATTTGTGCCTTAGAAGGTTTCAGCAAAAGGCAAAAAATAAAATGAAAAGCCAGCAAAACTCTCTCTTTAGACTTCAAGTATAATAATTCAGAATTAAGTTACTTCTTTAAAATCATAAGTTTCAAGCATACAACTGTATCATATATGCAATGCAACTGCATTATTTAACATTAAGTAACACTAACAGTTTTCTTACCTAGAAATGTATTTCCAATGCACACTCATTGCTATGCACACAGAATAGCTTGATCCCTCAACATTCACATACAAAGCTATGAGATTTGCATGCTATTAGTTCTGAGTTAACACTTACCTAAAAATTACATATTTAACATGAATTGCACCTGTGTACAATGGCATCATCATGTATCACCAATTTATGGGCAAAACAATCTCCTTGCACAGCATCTTCCTCAAAGCACTTGGACTCAACTTCATTCTTGAATGAGGCAAGAAGAAAGTGCACCAAATGTGGGGAACGTGGTGGGAAGGTGTGTAGAGGTATATACATTAGAAAAATTTTAACTTCTGAGACAATACCCAACTTCCACACATAAAATAACTAGAATTCCACACTAAAATGAAGAAATTGGGCTTGCATTAGAGGAATCTGTAAAAGTGCCCAGACCACCACTGGATACCTATTTTTAATAACCAATCAGTGTGAGACAAATAAGTGTGCAGTTACTTTTCTGGTCACAGCTTTTTCTATGATAGTAACTGAAAAGTATGGTTTGGATCAGGCAATTGAGTAACACAACAAAGACACCACTAATGGTCCCTTGGAGCATCCTATCTCAACAGTAGGCATTTGTAGAGCCACGACAGTTGAGTTGAACATTTTCTATTATTCTGGGCCCAATACAAATGTTAGGAAATAAGCATACCCTGGTAGACAACAACAATAGCTAGCTGGCAATATCCCATAAGGGGGAAAATGATAATACAAAAGAAATGTGCATACCCTTCTCAAAGATGATATGTAGATTGAAAAATATTAGCAGATGATGATGATCATTGGAGAAAAAAAATATGTTCTAATTCATCCAAATGCCAGCCTGAAAAAATGGGAGACATGATTCCAATGGACTAAACAAAATATATCTGGAGAATAAGGAAACTGAAATGTGTAAAACAAGTGTATGATGTGTCAACCTTGATCATACATAGACTGGGTGAACAGGACAACCATATAGAAGAGAAAAAATAAATATAGGACCCTGGGACAACTAGAAACTAGATGAGATAACATGTAACTTACAGGAAACCAGTTGCTGGTCTTCTTCACGTAAAAACAAGAGTAACATCCCTGTTCTTAGTCTAGAGATCAGAGGCCACATCTTCAAGATGCTAAAGATTAACAACATTGGTGAAAGTCAATGAGTCAGCAACATTCTTGAATAAAACCTCTAAGTGAAGAAAAGGAGTCCAGCAAAAATGAAAAAGATAGAATGAGGCAGGTAAAAATAAGCTACAAGAAAATTCCAACTCAACAAATCCCAATAGCAGAGGAAACAAGCAAGGAAAGTCACAGCGTAAGTAGTACAACCTAAAGTGGTGAGAAAAAATGACAGTTTCTCAGAAACAGGTGAAGTGATGCAAAGTAATATAGTAGGATGGTGAAAAACAGATGAAGACCCAAAAAACTGATCACTAGAAAGCAAAACAGAAGTTAAGGGGTCCACCCCAAGCATGTAAAAGTATTTAAATGACTGGAAATCAGGAAATGAGAATACAAAATAACTGTAAACCAGGATAAAAGAGTCATTAGGCAAGGAGGACGAAGCATATGAGTAACGAAAGATACAGGGAAGAGAACATACATACAAAATCGTGTCAAAAAGAGTTTAGAAGGGTGAGTATTTTTCTCCACAGATAAAAGCAGTATCTAAAGTAAAACCTTGGTGAAAAAACAGCTGGTCAAAATAATTGTGATCCTGGACAGTTCAGACTTGTGAGAAGAAAACTCAGCTGAATGGATGGGAGGAGGAGGAGCCCTAGTTTGCATGAAAGAGCCCACAACTTGTTGAACAATGGTTGTCACATCCTTCACAGATAATGATGAGGTCATGAAATACAAGCTTTTCATGTAAGAGTTAACTCAAAGTTAGTAGCATGCAAATCTCATGCACAGTTGATGCGAGATACCATCTCAAAAAATAGAGATTTATTTAGTTATCAGTTACTAATAACTGCTGCAATAACACTGTGTTCATATCCCTACACTTATTTCAGATAATGTAATATTGTTTTATAAGTTTATAATTTAGTATTTTGCTCTGGCTTTTCTATCATACATAGAGTGAAAACACTCAGAGTTAAAAAGGAACCATGTTTGGTCTTCTTTCAACTACATGACTCAAATATCAAACTAGCTAACAGTAACACAGTGGCAGTTGAAATTGAAAGACAAAAGTTAAATCTACTGTACTCCATAATATTCCTAAATTAAAACAAGCATAAGAACAAAGTTACCTTCACTAAATTAAATTATATTGCTATAATAACAAAACAACAAAAGTAATATTGCCTAAAGAAATTTGTTTAACACCATATTTTATGAGAAGATTGAAATTTTTAAGGATTGCCTCATGCCATAAACATGCACATTTCTGCTAAAGGGTTGTCCATGATAGAGATAGTGAGTACTTTCAAAGTTTAAAATCATTGGTTATTTCCAGTTTTTCTTTAAAAATAAACCTTAATAAATGAAATCTGATAACTGCACAATATTATTGAAAAGTAAAAAATGTAACACTTACAAAGTTTACTGGATCTGCTTCTCTGCATAATAATACACATTCTTCATTAGTGGCAAAGTGATATGTATTCCTACCATTAAAACCAAGAGTATTTTTACTAGATATAAAAATGCAAAAAATATTCCAACTGGTTCACATGTGGATAAAGTTACTACAAGACCGAAGACTTAAGCATTATATCTATAGCTCTGCAGTTACTCAAATGCTTTTAAACCGAAGCAAAGAGAAATAAGAGAATCATAACTCATTTTATTTATTACACAAATCCATATTTAACCAAAGTTAAAACTCAGTATTTTTGGACATTCCCAATAAACAAAAGAAGAAATGACAGGATTACAAATGAATATTGATATAAAGATATGAAATCCTCTATATACTCTAGCATCAATCAATGGCTGCAATTCAGAAACTTTCATTAAAGCTTTATATCCATAATAAAATTAGGTGCCATCAAACAAGATGAATTGAAACAAATTTGTACCTAAGTCATAACGAGACAGGAGTAGAAACATGAAAAAGTGTAATAAATGATTAATTGAATCATTTTGAAGAAGTCTTCCTCATCCAGAATCTGTGAGTGGCTAAACTGGAAGAAAAAGACATTAAGACTGTGAAGGTCTTTATTTTTTTATGGGCTGCTCCTACCACAAGAATGCAGATTATTAATTGCTTTGCATTACATTCTGAAAATATCAGAATGAAGAGATACACATTTAAGATTTGCAATCAGACAAATTAGGCTCCATTTAAGGTGTTTTTGTAACAAAGTAATTGACTTATGGAATGAGTTGCAATTAGAAATTTAGCTGTAGTGAAGGCCACAGTTTATACAAGTTTAAGATGGAAAATGATAATTTTTGGAGCAGTAAAGAGCAGGTGTGAACCTCACATTTCTCAAGGGTGGGGGATGCAAAAAAAAAAAGCCTTAAAGGTCCAAGTAATTTTTTGCTACCTATAAGTTATTTCTTATTGACCTCTTTTGTCTGATAAGGAAGCCTATTATAAATTAAAACTTTCTACCCTTTAAACCACTCATTGTAACCTATATAGATTTAATCCCTTGACTATCACTTTTATCTTCAATCCTAAGTTAACTCATGATCTTACAACAAATACAAGACTTATCTTTAAACCTATTGTTTAATTTATATGCAGAATCTCCTGTTTTAGAACTTCTCCTTTTTTCAGCTATTCTATAAATTTGTTAATCCCAATTTTCCAACCTCCTTCAACTCTTTAGCAGTTTTGTTTAAACCAGTGTTTCTGAGCCAGATAACTGCTGAATCCAGGTTTTCATTATTACAGCTTCCAATTATTTCTACTAAGACAAAAGAAATAAACATAAATATAGCAATCTTTCATATCAAACTAAAATGTTAGCTTAGCACAGACAGCTTGCTATCCCCTTAGTGGTCTCAAGCCACCATTTGAAAAACACTGGTTGAAGCTATGCTTAGTGAATATTTAAAACTTCCCCAAATACCCAAACACTTAATTTGCTGAAGTTAAACACAGCTCTAGCATATGGCTCACCTTTATCCTCAAAATTATCTTATGAATCTAGCCAGTCCATCTGTTGATCTAATTATACTCCTAATAATCTTTTAGTAAAGCCTTGGTTTCTACTACATAATTTATTTAGTCTGCAGAAAGCACAAAAGAGCTAAATCTACTTTTACCCTAAATCTCTTAAGTAGTTCACAATATTTATTAAGCAGCACTTCTGATTTACAATTTCTTAATTTCTATTCCTAACTATTTCATCTCTAATAGTGTAATCATCCCTAAGAATATCTTCAAATTATCCTCAATCCCTGTTAGTGTACTGTCTTTCTGAATCTCCTAAAAGTCTTAAACTCACAATTTTCACATAACAAAAATTTCCACTTATCTCACCACAAATTTATTAAAGCTATAACTACCACTAAAATACATATACTCATATCGAACTTGATTAGTTTATATTATATATTTCCGATCTATCCACTCAGTAATTGTATATTTACATATAATTAAGATATTTTGGAGTTAAAATGCAGATTAATCAAACACTAATCATATACCCAATATTTTCCTTGAGGTTGAAAACTGAATATGTGGAAGTCCTCAGAACTTTAATGCAGTTTAAACTTTAAACTTTAACTTTAACTATTCTCAAAATACCTTGGAATATTTGAAACAAACCAGTAGTTAGCATAACTTGCAACACTGTGCAAAAACAGAGAAGAAAGACAAACAGTAAATATATGTCCAATTGAAAGACCTGTTTTAAAACATGCAATATGGTAAAGATGTACATGTGCAGTTATGATATTTTACATACAGTAGTTTTACAAGGCCTTCAAATTTTAGAAAGGACTTCAAAATTGATGTCCTGTATTGCAAAGTACTGGAAGACCCAATGAACTGATACTATTATTTACTAGTACAACATACTTCTCATTATACATACTTATCATCGTTCTTTATTTTAATCTAATAATTAGTAACTCAGCACTGCTACTCCTACTTCAAAACAACTGTTAAGACCATGATCTAATAATAAGCCTAATGTTATAACTTTAGATCTACCTACAATAATCTAATAGTATTCAATCTTAATTATTATAACTAAAATACACTAAGTGCTGCAAACTTTCATAACACAAAAACATTTATTCTCTCTACAAATTTTTTTTAAATCTACATTTACAAGTACTTTTAGTTTTTCTGTCTCAGACCTCAAAATTATACGTTAACTCCCATTACTACAGAAGGTCATCTGTATTTCTAGTTATAAGTATGGTACAATTAAAAAATATAAATATAGATTTTTGAAGGACAGGAGTCATCTTCAGCTCAGACAGGATGATTAGCCTGTATATGGGTTGTTTTCAGATGTGGTGGATGCAGTAATTTCATGTTTATTGGAAGGCTTTATGATAACAATAACTTAAGAGTGGAATTAAGTAGTTGTTTTCCAAGTGAATGGGATAGCTTCAATAGACCAACAGGCCCCTTGTATTAGTTTTATGTTAATTTCACAAGGAGAGGCTTAAGATTTTAGCAATGTTTAATCCAGAATAGAATAATTTGAAAAGAAATGAATCAAGCATTGAATATTATTAAGAATTTGAACAAACTAAGAATATTCTGTTTCAGTGGTAGAAGGAAAAATTAACTAATTTTGAATATTACCAATACATTTGATAGGCTTAATTTTTTTCAGTATAATACTGGAGTTGGACAAGTAGTAATATTTGCTAACTGATTAATCTATAGGTTTTTAATTTATTACATTTGATTAACTGAATAGTTCAGTGTTCCTTAAACCACGAGAAGATGCAAAATTGATGGAATATGTTATCAACCAGTTGGCTCTTCAAACTTGGTAACAGTGACATATAGCTTTAGAAGCTTTGCCATGACAAAGGCAGGACAAGCAAATATAGTGACAATATCTTGATTATGTGGAATGATAAAAAAAACAGTAATACAGTAAAACCTGTTTAAGCTGGAAATGGCATAGGACAGAAATCTGTACAAGAAATATCAAAATTTTGCAGCACTATCTTAAGATTCTCTTATAAGAGGCCCTCTATATGGTGGAACCCGAGTAACACAGACAGCAAACTATCTTTCACCTACCTCATCTATCAACAAGTAGGATTAGAACCTGAGTAAGGCAGAAAGAATGTTTTTGATTAAATATTAATTTCTTATTTAATTAATAAGTTCTTTAAATATTAATAAATTTGTATTTAATTAATAATTTGTTTAAATATTAATAAATTCTCAGATACTTTGTTACAGTAAGTAATGGTTAAATACACATTTTTTCTGCCATCATTATTTTTGCAGTTGAATTAGATTCATGATTTGTAGAAATATATTTGTCTTTTAAGTGCAAAATTCTACTCTTTAAATAATTCTCACAAAAAAATAAATTGCTATCTTACCTAATTTTAAATTTAGAAAAAAAATTTACTTACTACTCCCGTTTTAAAAAAAAGTTGTTTGTTATCACAATTCTACTGAAATCCAAACTCTGAGAAATTTGATGTAGATGATTCTGTGAATGTGGAAAGTTTTGTAAACATTAGCAAGAATGTTTTAACAGAAACTGATGAAATTGATTTAAAATCTATAATAGAATCACAGAAGGTGAACAAAATGGAAAAGATAGTAAGGAAATAGAAATTCCCACTTCATCACAAGTATTAATTATATTAATGCTTTCAAATTGTATGCGAAAATGAAGGAGGAAAACGAACTTTATGAAAAGGCCGTAAAATTGGCATTCTTTAAACTGCATGAGAAAAGTCCATTACAACTATAAAACAGCTGAAATTTGACACCTTCTTCAAATAAATTTGATTGAAATTTTTGTGTACTTTTGTATAATTTTAATGTCTATTTTTGTTCTTATTGTAATAAATATAGCAGAAACAGTATAATAACTTTATTCACAAACATTATACTTGCTTGACTCAAGGGAAGTAAGAATTGAAATTTTTGTTTCTATGTTCAGTAAAACCTGTCTAGGGCAGAATCGCACAGGACCGAGTAAAATTTCCAGCTTAATCAGGTTTTACTGTACTTGGAAACAATAAGTTCAATTAGATGATTATTTTCCTACAGTTAATTTAATTACAATTTTGACTGTTTTTTGGAATAATTGAAAGCCCTATTTTCATTATAATCATAATTCTGATTAATTAAGTTGCCCAATTTTTGTATATTATATATTAAAGTGTCATAGCAGAAATAATGAATAAAGACTGAAGGGCTGCGTTTCTAAATCACATATTGCATACAGCTCCTTCTACGTGTATTTATTCTTTGTTTTCATCATTCTATAATAATTGGACATTAATTCAAAAACCTTTTCATTAGAATATAAAAAAAAAATATTGTATTTGTTTTCATTCAGAATAATATAAAATAATTTTCTTTTTGTTTTACTTAAATTTGAAATACTGGTCATGATTTATAGTCTTAATAGGAATTTAGTGCACACATGCATAAGTACTTTTGTTTTTTTTCCTGCACTTTTACAATTTAATCAGTGCCTTTTTATCTTGCACATACCAACTGAACACATTCTGATTTAAAAACCTGTGAAACTATTTTGGTTTTTTGTTCTCTAATATTTCATTGGCTTGTCATTTCTGACCAAAAATTGATTCAGAGTGTTCAAATATTTTACACTTAACCAATTTGATAAAGACATTCTGATCAAATGAAGAATGCCATTATGGACAGCAATATATAATTTTGATTTGGCTGCATGCTTGAAAATACAATTATATCCATACATTATTATGTAAAGACAATCTAATTAATAAATTAATACTGCTTTATGATACATACCTTGCATAATTAACAATTACCTCTCATAACAAACAATCTTATAAAAAATACAGCAATCCGTATGACAGAAAAAGGCACAACTTTCCAAATCATCATTAACAATTTTAAAATTTAGTGACAAAAAGTAAGCAAATTATATCAGTCAATATAATATACAGTCGACTTTTCTTTGTTTTTATACAAACTTTCAAAAACAACCAATGCATGTAACTGATACTAACATACCACACTGAGGAGATCAAATTAAGTTTTCTGATTAGCTTATACCTACATCTTACATGCTAAGTTAGGAAAATGTGGGCAAGTAAGTAGTGCCTCCCAATTTGATTGGCTTGTGTCAAGAGGTTTGAAAAGTAAATGTGCAATAATACTGTCTGTGATACAGTGTATGACCAACTTGTGTGAAAAATGAGGGTGACTTGAATTTTTCTACAAGGAAAACAAAAGTCAGAACCTTGAAGACAAAGTTTAAGGGCACTTCCCCAGGTCATATGACCTCTGGGTGTTTCCAATATTTATCTACACAATATTTAAAAGCTTCTGTGGCTGGTGCTTCAACAATGCAATAGCATAGATCTTTTCCACCTAGACTACAGTTAAACTAAAAGGTTTGCCTTAAACTTTCTTTCAATTCTTATGTGTATAACTTCATATTGTATTCCTTTGTGGTGAAGCTTTGCTTTCAGTTGATTTTAGCATAAAATGTGTCACCTTTTTCTCATATATTTCTGATAACAGTTTGCAAGTCTAAAATCTTTCTCTACTTATTCTATTATACTTTTTAATTCCTACAAAATAAAAAACTATGAAGTGCCTGAGAATACAATGTTTGGTGTTAGCTTGGGAAATGTAAAAACTTTCAATACTACTTTCAAACTCACAAAGTACCTGCCTCCACTACTGTTGAAAGACATTCCCATAAGCCAACAATCACTTAATTCAAAAAATGTCTTAAATGAGGCCTAGCCTGTGTTTCAAAATTTAAACTTGTGTTTCTTATCTTCAGGATGTAACATAAAGAAATTACAGATCTTTATCTTATTGATCCCCTAGATAATAATGTAAACTTCATTACAATCACTTTTTAACCATTTCCTCCCAAGAATCATCACAGTAGCCCTTCAATGAAACCAAAACTGCAAACAAAATTTGAAGGACCAATCAAGTGATCTGTATAAAGGCAATTACCTCATTTGATTTATGATCAGCACTTCTATAGAAGTCCTCGATAAATCCTTGGTACCAGGTCACATTGTGACTATAAATTTCATTGTGGAAGTTAGTATTTTCTTCCATTTTATTCATGCATATGGCTGTGCTAAAATGAACTTGAACCTAGAACAGTTCTAGACTGTTTTTGCTAACTTTGAGTCTGAAATCACTCTTTGTTTCTAGAATTTTAAAGGTGTATTTAGCACTTCATGTTTTTTTGGAATGAAGTGCTGCAGTTGCACAACATGTTGCTAATTTCAAGCCATTTTGTTTTCTTTCTTTCTCTCAATTCAACCAATCAGTGCAAGTGTTTAGACCCAGATGGGACTAAAGGCATTTAGTTCAGGCAATATTATTACATGGTTGTTGATATCATGTGATCATTAGAATACTTAGTTGCTGTGAAAGTAAATAGATATATACATAGCCCCCATTTCTGGACACAAAAAGCAATGAAGTTAGGTAAAGCACATCTGGTTCCCAAGTTTTAGGGCTAGCTCCTAGATCTGAAAATACTTTTTGAGATTTGTCATAAATACAGGGTGGCCCGTAAGTCCCTACCCATCCACATGGGATTACTGTATTTTCTGCCTAATAAGCCAAATTTCTGGCCCTAAATTTTGGACCTGATTTTTGGGGGTCGGCTTATTGGCCGATCACTCCTTTCGGAAATTTCCTCTTCTTAGGAAATATTTTTCTTTTGAAAATTACCATAGGCGGTAATTTTGTCCCATCAGCAAAGCACGTTAAGACTACAGTGAAACGTTGTTTCTGGAATTTCATTGGTTACCTAATTACAGTGAGTGGAGCCAATAACAAATGACATATTGATTCCATCTCTGTCTCAATACGACATGTTCTGCTTTACTACAGAACGCCAATGATCACACACAACATGCATGCTGACGCTGAAACGAGACTAAGAAATCATTTTGAAGAAACTTGTCACTTCTTAAAAATGGCTTCGGCTTATTCGACGATTTGGCTTATTAACCGGAAAATACGGTATGTTATATTCAATTACGCATGTATTATAAATTTGTTTCTTTTTTTTCAGCGAAATATGGCCGATGTCAGCCCATTTACACTTGAAGAGCGTATTGTGACAAGTACGTGAGTACATGAGCTCAAGAACACTGGTGACACACTGGATACATAAGATATATGGATGGGTAGGGACTTACAGGTCTCCCTGTATATCTTAAAATTCGATTAACTTTGCTCTTAACAATAGTATACACTCTTGACAGCTTGCTTGACTTGTCCAACCTTTTCCAAGATCTTTTTATTCAGCATAGCTATAAGAATGGGCTCCCACCTATATTAATAGCATGATCTCAAATAATAACATTGCATTTACTATATATAAATGTCATTTGTCAAATATCTGTCCTATAAACCAACTGATCCAAGTCATTCTGTAGTGTCAACTTAATCTTCAATACAACTAGAAATATTTAAAATTTCAACATCAACTACACTCTTTACCCTAATTATGTTCCCTATCAATATCATTAAAGTAAATAAGAAAAAGCAATGGCCCAAGCACTGGCACCTGAAGCACTCCACTGGTAAAAAGGGTCCAGATTGATTCCTTCAATGACATAATTGCAAGTTCTCATTCTTTCTCCTATCTGGATAACACTTAATATCCTCTAAACAATTTGGGTTAGAAAAGGAAGATTTCTCTTCTTTGAATCTACATTTATTTCCTTTTAGTAGTACTGTACTGTAAAACATCATTTTACAAAAATTATTTTACCAGACTCTCTAGAATCTTCCCTGATACAAAAGTAAACAAACTGGTCAAAAATTATGAGTGCAACTTTTATCATCCCATTTACAAATAGAAGTAGCATATCAATTTTCCAACCATTGGGCACTTTTTCACTCTTTGTTGACTTACCATAAAGAAAAGAGAAGTTGGTACATCTAATGTTTCATACTTTTTAAACTCCTTATAAAGAACATTACTGTTTGGTCCTGGTTATTATTTTTAACTCACTCTATCAAAAGAATAATGTCAACATGATTTGGGTCACCCCCAATATTTCCCACAGACTGTGCTCAGGTTCATGAACATTGTCATCATCCTCTCTTGTAAAAATAAAGTTCAAAAGCTAAACATTCTAACAGCTTTATAGAAAATGTGACAATTACTATTGGTTACTGTAAATATAAGGTCTTTAGTCCAGAAGACATTAAATGTGTGCAGGTGGAATATTTTCACAATACTTATTTGTCATTTGTCTGTTTATGGAACTGTTATTAATATCAACCATCACAACTAGATTACTACACAGTACTATCTTAAAATTTAAAAATTTCATGAATAGTTATACATGATCATGAGAGTTATTCTTTTATTATGGTTTTAAAACAGTATTCATTTTTTTCTTTTAATCATAAAAACTTGTTTTCTTTTCTAGGCCTAATGTTATCAGTCAACTGAAATATGAGTGACGATCTATGGGATTCTTTTCAACTGCACCCACCCTCATTTACCACAAAAAAAAGCCAAAATATCATAAATGATCCTTTTCATTACTTTAAATATGAACCAAAAGACAAATACATGCAAACAATACTTTGTAATTTATTATGAACATCAGTACTATAAATAATTTTATAAATTGATATAATTTATTACATAAATTAGATCATTCTTAAAATTTATACTGTACAAGATTCTTAATATGAATGTTCATATTATTTCAACAATATTTTGCTAATGATATCATATCTGTAATACTAAACCATAAACGATACGAATAACTCAACAGCGTCTCAAGTAACAGTTAAACATAAATATAAGATCAACAGCAACTATGTAAAAGAAACTGGACGTGATTTT
This sequence comes from Tachypleus tridentatus, assembly GCF_004210375.1. NCBI lineage: Eukaryota > Metazoa > Arthropoda > Merostomata > Xiphosura > Limulidae > Tachypleus > Tachypleus tridentatus. The sequence goes on along the minus strand of NC_134829.1, from coordinate 9,896,438 downwards.
GATGTTTCGGCACTGCCGCACGTGGCTGATTCATTGTAATTTTACTGAATGATTTCCCTACCTGGACACAACGTAACTTATAGAAGAAGAGTGAATGTCTTCAACTTCACTTTCAGTTTTATTCTGAGCCTTAACAGATCCGCTTACAGCTGGACTTGGTTGTTGAACAACTTTTAAGGCTTCAAATGCTTTTACTAATTTTTCCAAAGTGGCCATTTGAAACTTTTAGTTACTTGCAAGTGTCGTATTTACACTTAGAGTGAAAGTTCTGTATATTAGGCACACGAATGACACTTGTCTTATAATATAGACAACACTATTCAAGGTAATAACTAATCATCTATTCAAAAATATATTGTCCAGCATTACTACTTCCTATAAACTTATCATTAATGTTAAACATTTATTACTTTGACGAATCAAACAGAACAGACAGACACTACTCAAAGTGCCCTCTATGTTGATGTGTTTTTTTAAAAATACTTCGATAGCTAATATCCCATGGTGTTAACATGTTACATACGCAATTTTTAATACATTTACAAAATTTTTGCTCATTTTAATTTTTTTTGCGTATTGATTTAGGCAATTATCTACATCTTATCAACCTTTATAGAATTCACTACAACCAAAACTAATTTTATGGTCAATGATCAAAACTGTCTACAAATAAATGGCTTAAGTATGGGCAATCCCGTGTCACCAGTTCTAGCCAACATTTTCATGACACAGATTGAATTTCAAGCAATCATTTCAGCCTTACACTACTATACTGGTACAGGTATGTTTACGATACACTTGCTGGATTCACATATACAGAACACACTTAGTTTTTCAACCACGTTAACTCCATACACTCCAATATTAATTTCACCTGTGAACACGAAAAAAAACTAACGATATAGTATTTCTCAACCTCAAGATCACAAGAACCGATACACAATTCAAAACAGGAATGCACAAAAAATCACCCATGCTGGACTATATAATCCCTGGGACTCAGCACGTGAAATAAAACAAACACTCAACATGTTAAAAAAACAACAAACAAAGCCATAAATTTATACGCACCTAATAAAACCAACGATGAAATCAACCAATTAAAACAACGCTTCGTTAAAATCAACACATTTCCTCCAAGAACCATTGAAAAAATCAAACACACACACCTTGTTCAACAACAAACAAACAATAATAAATTCCAATTTACAACAAGTTACAAAACATTACACTGATGCATACAATATATTCCCGATATCAGCGAAAAAATAACTAACGTTATGAATACAAGAAAGTTTGGTTTTCCAATGGTATGCATTAAGTTGTAAAACAAAACAGGTTTCTTAACCCTATAAATTACTTAAATTTTGATACAAACATCCATTATCATTTGAACAACCTAATATCAGCTAGTATTATACGACCATCCATCGGCTCTATAGGGCATAAATTCATGATGGCTCCAGACATCTTTAGTTCAATGGAGTAGTAGAGTTTCTCAATAAACAAAAAGTCCCAGTCATCAAATTAGCTCTCCTTAATAGGATCGTTTGAAGTTTGGCACACAAAAATAATGAAACTGTAAAAGATTAATTGAAAGCATGAAGGCTAATACTGTCCAGAATTTTACCTTAAATATCAAAGGTCAAGATCGTAAATGTAAGGTAATTTAAACCTAATTAATCAAGAATTTAACCAGGTATGTGAGTTGAAAGAGGTTCATAACTGCTTGGTTATATTAAAAAATATTCTCTAAAATCTACGTAATATGCGAATTACCTTCATCAAGTGACACTTTAATAAAACTCGCATATCCTCATGCTTCAATCACCTATCGAATGTGTATTCTTGACACCCATGAATTAATCAGGTTACGGGTTTCGTTTATTCTTTGCTTAACCAATACATATTTTGCAGTGCTCCCCTTCAGTGTCATTCCCATGACAATGAATGAAACGATTAATGTGACACAGTATGCTGACTCTGAATATAAGACACCAACCTTCACTTTTGTTCAGCGGTATTCTATAACATTTTCGTTGTCTTTCCTTAAGAAACGTTTTTAGTTACAAGTTTAATACTAGCAATCATGCAGTTTACAAAGTTTCGCAATTTGGATAGTACTTTCTGCCTACCCAAAGTACATTAAAACCTGCATATTCATCCATCTCATATTGTTCCTTGGATTGAAATAACATTAAGAGAACATTTAAAAAGAAGTGCATTTCTAACTATTTGACTTCGCATGACCGAAAATATTCTATGACAATTAAATTATAATCTATAATTTATATCTTACGAAGGTAAAGCTACTATCTCTCAATTTTGTATACTACTGAGAATTGCATATACTCAAATATTTCAATTCGATGCAATTTAAATATCTTACACCGGTCTTACTGAGAAACCACAGGTAAAAGTGTTTTCTCTCAGTTATATTTTGAGTAACACTAATACTCTTATCTCTCCATGAAGGTTTACTACTTGCCGAATATTTCAATTTCATATTAATGGAAATTACAAGCATAATGTATTTCACAGTTATACCTTATAGGTCAGTAACCACAATAAATATCATATTGCAAAGCTTAACATCTGCCTCAAATTCACCATTTACATTTACTTGAGGCTTAATAATTTTGTATAATATATGAGTGATCCATTCCTGACATAAAATATTCATGAAAAACTTTTACATGTGCGTGTGTTTTCACACACACATGTAATTTATTTAGACACATAAACTGCTATATACATTTACCTCCCTACACATCGTCACATAAACTAATAGCTTGTAAGAAATTGTCTTCAGAACTGACAGAAGATATGGTGAAATCAATAAGAAGATTTTAATGGTCGTGGTTCTGTTTGCTTGGAAACTGTATAGGCTTTGTGGTACTACATATTCAGAAATTGTTTGCAGCTGCCCAAATAGTATTTTGGTCAGTTTTCCCAACAATGTATGGGACGGATATGCACCTTGGTAATTTACACAGTCATGTTGATTTCCTTTATATTTGTAAATTGTTACAATTCGGACACCCTTGAATTTCTGACGTAGTTCTCCAGCCAGCCAGCATTGTTCAAAAAGATACAAGCTTCCTAGTTTTAATACTAGTCCTCGACGTTTGAAAAGTTCGGCAGCTATACCATCCAAGACTGCTACTTTTCCAGCACTCTGTAACCTACACAACTTTCAACAGCTGAAAACGCATGTGTTAAGAAGACACTCAAGAGACTATGGGAGCACTTGTATTGGGTTGGATGATAGGACTCTATAAAGGATTGATGTGAAATATCTGTTATGCTATGAGCAAAAATATCCATGAATGCAACAGCATGAACAGATACGACAGTATAGTATTGGAGCGTCACTTAAGAGAGTTTCTGTCAATGTGCTTGCTCTCTGCCATAGAATAGCTATGAGAATAAGTTCATCATGGTTATGATAAATTATCTCATATAACGACTAAAAGCATATGATGTTCCTAACTAGTGAGCAGAAACACTAGTAAGGAAACTTGTTAACAAATTTATTTCAAAATTTAATACGTTTAAGTAATTTTACTTAGATCATAGACAAAACTTTGAATCAGTCTTGCTGTTGGAAATGTGTTAAATTATTGAAATTAAAACGATCAGAACAACAGTTCTTTGACCATATTTTGACAACATGGTGGATAAATACGACTGAACAGTGTTAAGTCTAATAGCCATTTATGTGGATGATTAGAAGAAATGTGAAATCAAAAATCTTCCATTGTTGCTTCTGAATTATGAAATAGGAGTAAATGGAGCTATAGACGATGCATCATAATCACTTGTGTTTGAGAAAGAACTGAAAGTACTATTGGATTTTTTGTACTTGCATCCAAATAATATTCACTCCTCAAAATCTTACACAAAATATGCAGAGGGAGTAAGGAACATAACAGAAGTCGTAGATAACCTTACTTGGGAAAGAATGAAATAAGCTGGATAAAAAATAACAAGTTGCTATTATGTTAATGCTTATAAAAGTGAATTATACAAAGGTGACATAGTACACCGTATAATTCCTTCCGCAAGCATAAACAACCTCTAAAGTTAAGCAGCTATTGTAAAAATATATATGTTATACTGAAAAAAATAATGATGTGGTTGACAGAGTTTAGAGAGACAGGATATCCAAGACAAAGATCATCTACTGCGAATCATATCTGAATTTACAAGGTGAAAAAATGGCTAACTTATAAATCCACAAAATATTTTGTCAGCAGAAGGTTAACTGTCTGAGGGGCTCAATGTTCCTGTTAGTGATAAGTGATGATAAGTGATTTGAGGTATCTCATCATCTGTATACCAAGAGCCTCAGAAATGAAAACTACCAAAACGACTTGGTAAGTGGAAAGACCAGTGTGGTGTTTTATTTCATTTTCTATTTTTGTATGTGTTTGTGTGAGAATTGTTCCATGGACTTCACAGCCCAGTAATTGGGTAATGTTGTGAACTATATTGGTCAATAAAACTTTGTAGACAGTGAAAACGTTATTACTGAGCTTAGGTCTACAACTATATACAAATAATAGTTGCCCATAGGAAACGTTAAGGAAGAAATAAACTAACTTGTTATCATTAGGTGGACCGAATAATTTTCAACAAAGAATTTAAAAGTAGCCGCTCAACAAAGAATAATAATTATAACAATATCTGTGAGATAGGCATATTATTAATTTCGAAGTTTTTGATGATGTAGTCTGTCAGTTTAGACCAGGGGTCCCCAAAATGGTCGATATTGACCCCCCAGGGGAAGATGAGAATTTCCGTGGGTCGATTGATGGGTCGGTTTGTTTGTTTGTTTGTTTTGGAATTTCGCACAAAGCTACTCGAGGGCTATCTGTGCTAGCCGTCCCTAATTTAGCAGTGTAAGACTAGAGGGAAGGCAGCTAGTCATCACCACCCACCGCCAACTCTTGGGCTTCTCTTTTACCAACGAATAGTGGGATTGACCGTCACATTATACACCCCCACGGCTGGGAGGGCGGGCATGTTTAGCGCGACGCGGGCGCGAACCCGCGACCCTCGGATTACGAGTCGCACGCCTTACGCGCTAGGCCATGCCGGGCCATGGTGGGTCGGTAAGAAATTGTTAATACAGAAGCATCATTGCATGACTTATTAAATATCGTTCGTCAAATCGAGATAATATATTGTGCAGAAAGCAAGAATCGTTTAATCAAGCAAATAAAAATACCAGCAGTAAATTATTATTCAAAAATGCATGAGTCATTTACGATCTGAACAAGAGAGTCGTTTACTCTCCGCCCACCCAACTGATGGTTGTAATTGAGCCAGTCAGGAAGCATTGTGAGCGTGCCGTATTCTTAAATATGTTTAGGATCATTCTGGCTGACATTCCTGATGATTACAAAATGATAGTTTTTCTTGGATATTTTAATTATTTATTGGTGTTTGCTGTGTGCGGAAGAGAAGGTATAAGTTTCTTTAGTTTAAAAAAGGACAATAGGTATCGTAATTAATAAAACAATACTTAAAAGGTTAAAAATTCAAAGTACCCTTTTTCAAATAAGTGAATGAAAATTTTATGTTTGAGACATACGAAAAGTGTGTAACGTTGTGCCACATGGTCACGTAATCCGATAAAAATAAAAATAAAATAGAGTCTCTGTTACTTTATATATTTCTCTGCATTTTGCTCATGCATTAAATTCAAAACGTTAAAACATTGATCTGTGCTTCTTGTAGCCTGTTGATAAAGTTCATTTGTTTAACTTTAACCACGACCCCATTAACAGTAATGGCAGCCGCAGATCCTAAAAAGAATTGCCACGACTAATCACTCAATTACTTGAAACTTCGATTCATACCTTCACTTATAAATGAAAGGAAGCTTATGTGCCTTCCATGCAAAAAGGTTTCTGGTAATGATGCAATAAAACCTGCAAAAATAAAAGACAACCTTCAAAAAATTCATCCTGATAAGAAAGATAAAGATCTTGATCTTTTTTTTGTTAGGGACATTTCATCCACTGCTTACCCCTACGTTACAAAGGACATTTCCAACACTGCTTATCACCCGTTACTAGGGGCATTTCCAATACTGCTTACCACCCGTTGCTAAGGACATTTCCAACACTGCTATTCACCCGTTGTTAGGGACATTTACAACATTGCTTACCCCTCCGTTACTAAGGACATTTCAGACACTGCTTACTTCCCATTGCTAGAGATATTTCCGACACTGATCACTTCCCGTTGCTTGAGATATTTCAGACACTGCTTACTCCTCCGTTGCTAGGAACATTTCCGACAGTGCTTACTGCTCCGTCGCTAGAGAGATTTCTAACGATGCTTACCCACTCGTTGCTAGAAACATTTCCAACACTGCTTACCCCCATTGCTAGGAACATTTCCAACATTGCTTACCTCCCGTTACTAGGGACATTTCCAACACTGCTTACCCCTCTGTTGCTACGAACATTTCCAACACTGCTTACCGCCTATTGCTAGGGACATTTCCAACACTGCTTACCCCCGTTGCTACGGACATTTCCAACACTACTTACACCTTTTTGCTTGGGACATTTCTAACACTGCTAACACCCGTTGCTCGGGCCATTTCCAACACTGCTTACCAACCGTTGCTAAGCACATTTCTAACACTGCTGATCACCCATTGATAGGTACATTTCCAACACTGCTTACCAACCGTTGCTAAGCACATTTCTAACATTGCTGATCACCCATTGATAGGTACGTTTCCAACACTGCTAATTCTTTGTTGCTAGGTATATTTCCAACACTGCGTACCCCAATGTGCTTAAGACATTGACAACACTGCTAAACCCCATTGCTAGAAACATCTCCAACACTGCTTATTCTCCCGTTGTTTGGGACATTTCCAATACTGCTTACCCTCGTTGCTAGGGTCATTTCCACATTGCTTACCCCCCGTTGCTAGGGACATTACCAACATTGCTTACCTCCCGTTACTACGGACATTTCCAACACTGCTTACGCTTCCGTTGCTACGAACACTTCCAACAATGCTTACACCCCTTTGCTAGGGACATTTCCAACACTGCTTACCAACAGTTGCTAGGCACATTTCCAACACTGCTGATCACCGGTTGATAGGTACATTTCCAACACTGCTGATCACCCGTTGATAGGTACATTTCCAACACTGCTTAATCCCCATTGCCAGGGACATTTCGAAAATTGCTTACTTATCGTTGCTAGATATATTTTCGATACTGGTTACTCTTCCATTGATAGGGAATTTGCGACACTGCCTTCCTCATCCGTTGCTAGGGACATTTACAACACTGCTTTCCCCTCTGTTGCTAGGGGCATTTCCAGCACTGCTTACTATACATTGGTAGAAATAATTCCAACACTGTTTATTACTCGTTGCTAGGGACATTTCCAACACTGGTAATCACCCGTTGCTGGGGACATTTCCAACAATACTAACCCCGTTGCTAGGGACATTTCGCACATTGCTAATCCCCCGTTTGTAGGGACATTTCCAAGACTGCTTATTCCCCGCTGGTAGGAACATTTCCAACACTTCTTATTCCTCGTTTCTAGGATCATTTCCAACACTGCTAATCATCCGTTGTTAAGGACCTTTCCAACAAAGCTAATCCACCGTTTCTATGGACATTTCCAACACTACTTACCTCCCATTGCTAGGGATATTTCCAACACTACTTACCACCCATTGCTAGAGACATTTCCAACACTGCTTACCTTCCTGTACTAGGAACATTTTCAACACTGCTTACCCCTATGTGCTTGGGACATTTCCAATACTTCTTACACCTCGTTCCTAGGTACATTCCTAACACTGCTAGACCCCATTGCTAAGGACATTTCCAAAACTGTTAATTCCTCGTTGCAAGGGACATTTCCAAAACTTCTTACACCAAGTTGCTCGTGACATTTATAAAACTGCAAAACCCGTTGCTAAATAAATTTCCAACACTGCTTACCTTCCGTTGTTAGGGACATTTCCAACACTGATTACACCCGTTTGCTAAAGACATTTCCAAAACCTCTAAACCGCCGTTGCTATAAACATTTCCAACACTGCTTACCCATCTTGTGAGGGACATTTCCAACTCTGCTTAACTTCCTTTGCTAGGGACATCTCCAACCCTGCTTACCCCCGTTGCTAGAAACATTTCCAACAATGCTTTCCTCCCGATGCTAGGGACATTTCCATCACTGCTTACCTCCCGTTGCCAAAGTCATTGTCAACACTGCTTACTACCCGTTTCTAGGGATATTTCCAAGGCTGCTAATTACCCGTTGTTAGGGACATTTCCAACAAAGCTAATCCCTCTTTGCTAGGTACATTTCCAACACTGCTCTTTCCTTGTTGCTAGGGGCATTTCAAACAATGCTAATTCCCCGTTGCTAGGTACATTTCAAACACTGCTTATTCCCCATTGCAAGGAAGATTTCGAACACTGCTTACTTCCCGTTTCTAGATATATTTTCGACACTGGTTACTCCTCCGTCGATAGGGAATTTGCAACGCTGCCTTCCCCATCCGTTCCGAGGGACATTTCCGACACTGCTTACCTTCGTTGCTTGGGACATTTCCAACACTGATTACACCTCTTTGCTAAAGACATTTCTAACACTGCTAAATCGCCGTAGCTATGAACATTTCCAACAATGCTTATTTCCGTAGCCTCGCACATTTCCAACACTGCTTTTTTCCCGTTGCTAGGGACATTACCAAAACTGCTTATCCTTCGTCGATAGGACATTTCCAACACTGCTTACCTTCCGTTGCTAGGGACATTTCCGACACTGCTCACTTCCCGTTGCTTGAGATATTTTCGACACTGCTTATTCCTCCGTTGCTAGGGACATTTCCGACAATGATTACTTTTCGTAGATAGGTCATTTCCATCACTGCTTAACCCCTGTTTCTGAAGACATTGCAAAAACTGCTTACCACCCGTTTCTAGGGATATTTCCAAGACTGCTAATCGCCCGTTGCTAGAGACATTTCAAACACTGCTTATTCCTAGTTGCTCGTCACATTTACAACACTGCTAACCACGCTTTGCTAGGGACATTTCCATCACTGATTACATCAGGTTTCTAGGGACATTTCCCACACTGCTAAGAACCCGTTGTTAATAACATTTCCAACACTGCTGATCACCCGTTCATAGGTACATATCCAACACTGCTAATTCCTTGTTGCTAGGGACATTTCCAACATTGCTTACCCCATGTTCTTGGGACATTGACAACACTGCTAACCTCCCATTGCTAGGAACATTTCCGACACTGCTTTTTCTCCCGTCGCTTGGGACGTTTCCAGTACTGCTTACCCCTCGTTGCTATGGTCATTTCTAACACTGCTAACCCCCATGTGTAAGGACATTTCCAAAACTGTTAATTCCCCGTTGCTAGGGACATTTCTAAAACTACTTACACCAAGTTGCTAGGGACATTTTTAAAACTGCTAACCATCGTTGCTAGGGAAATTTCCAACACTGCCTACCCCTCCGTTGCTAGGGATATTTCCAACACAGCTTACCACCCTTTGCTTGGGACATTTCTAACACTACTAATCCCCCGTTGTTAGGAACATTTCCAACACTGCCTACTCCTCCGTTGCTAGAAGCATTTCTGACACTGCTTACCCCTCTGTTACTGGGTACATTTCCAACGCTGCTTACATTCGTTGTTAGGAACATTTCTAACGCTGCTTACCCACTCGTTGCTAGAAACATTTCCAACACTGCTTACCCCCATTGCTAAAGACATTTCCAACACTGCTTGCCTCCCTTTACTACGGACATTTCCAACACTGCTTTCCCCTCTGTTGCTACGAACATTTCCAGCACTGCTTACGGCCCATTGCTAGGGACATTTCCAACACTGCTTACCCCCGTTGCTACGGACATTTTTAGCACTGCTTACCATACATTGATAGGTACAATTCCAAAACTTCTTACCCCTTTCTTGCTTGGGACATTTCTAACACTGCTTCACCCCCTTTGCTAGGGACATTTCTAACATTGCTTACTAACCGTTGCTAAGCACATTTCTAACACTGCTGATCACCCATTGATAGGTACATTTTCAACACTGCTAATTTCTTGTTGCTAGGTGTATTTCTAACACTGCTAACACCAGGTTACTAGGGACATTTCCCACCCTGCTAACCCCCGTTCCTATGAACATTTACAACACTACTTACCACCGATTGCTAGGGACATTTCCAACACTGCTTACCACCACGTGCTTGAAACATTTCCAGCACTGCTTATTCTCCCGTTGTTTGTGACATTTCCAATAATGCTTACCCTCGTTGCTAGGGTCATTTCCATATCGCTTACCCCCCGTTGCTAGGGACATTTCCAACATTGCTTACGCCTCCGTTGCTACGAACATTTCCAACAATGCTTACCTCCATTGGTAGGAACATTTCCAACACTGCTAATCCACAGTTGCTAGAGTCATTTCCAACACTGCTTACACCAGGTTGTTAGGGACATTTCCCACCCTGCTAACCCTAGTTCCTATGAACATTTCCAACACTATTTACCACCCATTGCTAGGGACATTTCCAACACTGCTTACCCCCACGTGCTTGGGACATTGACAACACTGCTAAACCGCCGTTGCTATAAACATTTCCAACGATGCTTACCCACGTAGCTAGGCACATTTCCAACACTGCTTACCCACGTTGTAAGGGACATTTTTAACACTGCTTACCTTCCGTTGCTAGGGAAATTTTCAACACTGATTACCCCCCGTTGTTGGGGACATTTCCAACACTGCTTACCCCTCGTTGCTTAGGCCATTTCCAACACTGCTTTCCTATCGATGCTAGGGACAATACCAACACTGCTTACCCTCCGTTGATAGGTACAATTCCATCACTGCTTACTCCCCGTTGCTAAAGACATTGTCAACACTGCTTACCACCCGTTTCTAGGGATATTTCCAAGACTGCTAATCACTCGTTGTTAGGGACATTTCCAACAATGCTAATCTTCCGTTGCTAGGGACATTTACAACACTGCTAATACCCCATTGCCAGGGACATTTCCAACACTGCTTACCCCCCGTTGCTTAGGCCATTTCCAACACTGCTTTCCTATCGATGCTAGGGACAATACCAACACTGCTTACCCTCCGTTGATAGGACAATTCCATCACTGCTTACTCCCCGTTGCTAAAGACATTGCCAACACTGCTTACCACCCGTTTCTATGGATATTTCCAAGACTGCTAATCACCCGTTGTTAGGGACATTTCCAACAATGCTAATCTTCCGTTGGTAGGAACATTTCCAACACTGCTAACCACGCGTTGCTAGGGACATTTCCATCACTGCTTAGATCAGGTTTCCAGGGATATTTCCCAGACTGGTAACAACCCGTTACTATGGTCATTTCCAACACTGCTTACCAACCGTTGCTAAGCACATTTTTAACACTGCTGATCACCCATTGATAGGTACATTTCCAACACTGCTAATCCTCAGTTGCTAAAGACATTTGAAACACTGCTAATTCCGCGTTGCTCGTCACATTTCCAAGACTGCTAATTACCCGTTGTTAGGAACATTTCCAACACTGCTTATTCCTCGTTTCTAGGGTCATTTCCAAAACTGCTTTCCTCCCGATGCTAGGGACTTTACCAAAACTGCTTATCCTTCGTTGATAGGACATTTTTAACACTGCTTACCTTCCGTTGCTAGGGACATTTCCGACACTGCTCACTTCCCGTTGCTTGAGATATTTCCGACACTGCTTATTCCTCCGTTGCTAGGGACATTTCCGACACTGATTACCCTTCGTAGATAGGTCATTTCCATCACTGCTTAACCCCTGTTTCTGAAGACATTGCAAAAACTGCTTACCACCCGTTTCTAGGGATATTTCCAAGACTGCTAATCGCCCGTTGCTAGAGACATTTCAAACACTGCTTATTCCTAGTTGCTCGTCACATTTACAACACTGCTAACCACGCTTTGCTAGGGACATTTCCATCACTGCTTACATCAGGTTTCTAGGGACATTTCCCACACTGCTAAGAACCCGTTGCTAATAACATTTCCAACACTGCTTACCAACCGTTGCTAGGCACATTTCCAACACTGCTGATCACCCGTTCATAGGTACATATCCAACACTGCTAATTCCTTGTTGCTAGGGACATTTCCAACATTGCTTACACTCCTGCACTAGGAACATTTCCAACACTGCTTACCCCATGTTCTTGGAACATTGACAACATTGCTAACCTCCCATTGCTAGGAACATTTCCAACACTGCTTTTTCTCCCGTCGCTTGGGACATTTCCAGTACTGCTTACCCCTCGTTGCTATGGTCATTTCTAACACTGCTAACCCCATGTGTAAGGACATTTCCAAAACTGTTAATTCCCCGTTGCTAGGGACATTTCTAAAACTACTTACACCAAGTTGCTAGGGACATTTTTAAAACTGCTAACCATCGTTGCTAGGGAAATTTTCAACACTGCCTACCCCTCCGTTGCTAGGGACATTTCCAACACAGCTTACCACCCTTTGCTTGGGACATTTCTAACACTACTAATCCCCCGTTGTTAGGAACATTTCCAACACTGCCTACTCCTCCGTTGCTAGGGGCATTTCTGACACTGCTTATCCCTCCGTGGGAAGGGACATTTCGAACTCTGCTTACCCCTCTGTTACTGGGTACATTTCCAACGCTGCTTACATTCGTTGCTAGGAACATTTCTAACGCTGCTTACCCACTCGTTGCTAGAAACATTTCCAACACTGCTTACCCCCGTTGCTACGGACATTTTTAGCACTGCTTACCATACATTGCTAGGGACAATTCCAAAACTTCTTACCCCTTTTTGCTTGGGACATTTCTAACACTGCTTCACCCCCTTTGCTAGGGACATTTCTAACATTGCTTACTAACCGTTGCTAAGCACATTTCTAACACTGGTGATCACACATTGATAGGTACATTTTCAACACTGCTAATTTCTTGTTGCTAGGTGTATATCTAACACTGCTAACACCAGGTTACTAGGGACATTTCCCACCCTGCTAACCCCCGTTCCTATGAACATTTACAACACTACTTACCACCCATTGCTAGGGACATTTCCAACACTGCTTATCACCACGTGCTTGAAACATTTCCAACACTGCTTATTCTCCCGTTGTTTGTGACATTTCCAATAATGCTTACCCTCGTTGCTAGGGTCATTTCCATATTGCTTACCCCCCGTTGCTAGGGACATTTCCAACACTGCTAATTCCCTGTTGCTAGAAACCTTTCCAGCACTGCTCACCCCCGTTGATAAGGACATTTCCAACACTGCTTTCCCCACCATTACTAAAAACATTTCCGACACTGCTTACCCCACCATTACTGAGAACATTTCCGATACTGCTTGGTTCCCGTTGCTAGAGATATTTTGGAGACTGCTTACCTCCCGTTTTTAAGGACATTTCCAACACTGATTACACTCCTTTGCTAAAGACATTGTCAACAGAGCTAAACCGACGTTGCTATGGACATTTCCAACACTGCTCACCCCCGTTGCTAAAGACATTTCGAAAACTGCTTACACCTCAGTTGCTAGGGACATTTCCAGTACTGTTTACCCCTAATACTACGGACATTTCCAAAACTGTTAACCACCCGATCCTCGGGACATTTCCAACACAACTTGCCTTAGGTTGCTAGGGCCATTTTTAAATCTTCTAATTCCCGTTGCTAGGGACATTTCCAACACTACTTACCTCCCGTTGTTAGTGACATTTCCAACACTGATTACACCCCTTTGCTAAAGACATTTTTAACACTGCTAAATCGCCGTTGCTTTGGACATTTCCAACAATCCTTACCCCCGTAGCTAGGCACATTTCCAACACTGCTTACCTCCAATTGCTAGGGACATTTCCAACACTGCTTACCACCAATTGCTAGGGACATTTACAAAAATGCTAATTCCCCGTTGTTAGGCATATCTCCAAAACTGCTTACCCGACTTTGCTAGTGGCATTTCCAACAATGTTTACTCCCCTCTCTTGGGAGTTATCCAACACTGCTAAACGCCCGTTGCTACGGATATTTCCAATACTGCTAATCACCCGTTGCTGGGGACATTTCCAAAACTCCTAATTTTCCGTTGCTAGGGACATTTACAGCACTGCACACCCCCCGTGGCTAGGGACATTTCCATCACTGCTTACCCCACCATTACTAAGGACATTTCCGACACTGCTTATTCCCCGTTGCTAGGGACATTTCCAATACTGCTTACCCCTAGTTGCTATGGCCATTTCCAATACTGCTTACCCCTAGTTGCTATGGTCATTTCCAAAACTGCTAACCTCCAATTGTTAAGGACATTTCCAAAACTGTTAATTCCCCGTTGCTAGGGACGTTTTTAACACTACTTACACCATGTTGCTAGAAACATTTTTAAAACTGCTAACCCCCATTAGTAGAGGGATTTGCAACACTGCTTACCTTCTGTTCTTAGGAACATTTTCAACACTGATTACACCCCTTTGCTAAAGACATTTCCAACACTGCTTATCACCCGTTTCTAGGGATATTTCCAACACAGCTAATCCCCAATTGCTAGGGACATTTCCAACACTGCTTATTTCTCGTATCTAGGGTAATTTCCAACACTTCTAATCACCCGTTGGAGACATATCAAACATTGTTTATTCCCCGTTGCTCGTCACATTTCCAACACTGCTGATCACCCCTTGATGGGTACATTTCTAACAATGCTAATTACCCATTGCTAGGTACATTTCCATCGCTGCTAAATCTCCATTGCAGGGGACATTTCGAACACTGCTTACTTCCCGTTGCTAGAAATATTTTGGACACTGGTTACTCCTCCGTTGATAGGGAATTTGCGACACTGCCTTCCCCATCCGTTCCTAGGGACATTTCCGACACTTCTTACCTTCGTTGCTAGGGACATTTACAACACTGCTTATTACTGCAATTGATAGGGACATTTCCAGCACTGGTTACCAAACATTGCTAGGGACATTTCCAACACTGTTTACCACTCGTTGCTGGGGACATTTCGAACACTGCTAATTCTTCGTTGCTCGAGACATTTCCAGCACTGCTTGCTTCCCGTTGCTAGAGATATTTCAGACACTGCTTACCTCCCGTTGTTAGGGACATTTCTAACACTGCTAAACTGCTGTTGCTATGGACATTTCCAACACTGCTTACCACTACAATTGATAGGGTCATTTCCAACACTACTAACCCTTATTACTAGGGACATTTCCAAAACTGTTAACCACCCGATTATAAAGACATTCCCAACACAACTTACACCAAGTTGCTAGGGGCCTTTTTAAAACTGCTAAGT
Source organism: Tachypleus tridentatus (assembly GCF_004210375.1). NCBI lineage: Eukaryota > Metazoa > Arthropoda > Merostomata > Xiphosura > Limulidae > Tachypleus > Tachypleus tridentatus. Next base: position 9,881,033 of record NC_134829.1, on the reverse strand, counting down.
CTTGTTGCTAGGGACATTTCCAACACTGCTTACCTCCCGTTGTTAGGGACATTTCTAAGACTGATTACGCGACTTTGTTAAAGACATTTTTAACACTGCTAAATCGCCATTGCTTTGTACATTTCCAACAATCCTTACCCCCGTAGCAAGGCACATTTCCAACACTGCTTACCTCCAGTTGCTAGGGATATTTCAAACTCTGCTTACACCTCATTCCTAGAGTCATTTCCAACACTGCTTTCCCCCGTTAATAGGAACATTTCTAACACTGCATAACTACCGTTGCTAGGGACATTTCCAACACTGCTTACCCCACCATTACTAAGGACATTTCCAGCACTGCTTGCTTCCCGTTGCTAGACATATTTCGGACACTGCTTACCACTCGTTGCTAGGTACATTTACAACACTGCTAATTCCTCGTTGTTAGAGATATCTCCAACACTGCTTACCCCACATTGATAGGGGCATTTCCAACATTGTTTACTAACCTCTGTTGGAAGATTCCCAACACTGTAAAACCCTAGTTGCTACGGACATTTTCAACATTTCTTACCCCCGTAGCTAGGGACATTTCCAACACTGCTTACCCCCGTAGCTAGGGACATTTCCAACACTGCTTACCACCCGTTGCTAAGGAAATTTCCAACACTGCTTACCCCCGTTGCTTGGTACATTTCGAACACTGCTTACTCCATTTGATAGGGACATTTCCAACACTGCTTACCCCTCCGTTGCTACGAACATTTTCAACACTACTTACCCCCATTGCTAGGGATATTTCCAACGCAGCTTATTCCCCCGTTGCTAGAGACGTTTCTAACACTGATAACCCCTTCGTTGCTAAGGACATTTCCGACACTTCTTACCACTCGTTGCTAGGGACATTTCCAACATTTCTTACCCCCATTTGCTTGGTACATTTCTTACAATGCTTAACCCTTTTTGCTAGAAACATTTCTAACATTGCTTATCCGTTAGCTAGGGACATTTCCAACACTGCTTACCCCCCGTTGCTCAAAACATTTCCAACACTTCTTACCCCTCCGTTGCTACGAACATTTCAAACAATGCTTAACCCCATTACTTGGGACATTTCCAAAATACTCCCCGTTGCTAGTGACAATTCCCTTACTGCTTACCCCACTTTGCTAAGAACATTTCTAACACTGCATAACCTCCGTTGCTAGAGACATTATTAACTCTCTTACCCTCGTTGCTCGGGAAATTTCCAACACTGCTTACAACCCGTTGCTAGGGACATTTTCAACTCTGCTAATTACTTGTTGCTGGGAACATTTCCAACACTTTTATTCCCCTATTGCTAGGGACATTTCCAACACTGCTTAATCCCCATTGCAAGGGACATTTCGAACACATATTACATCCCGTTGCTAGATAAATTTTCGACACTGGTTACTCCTCCGTTGATAGGGAATTTGCGACACTGCCTACCCCATCCGTTGCTAGGAACATTTCCGACACTGGTTACCTTCGTTGCTAGGGACATTTACAACACTCCCCACCCCCGTTGCTAAAGACATTTCGAACACTGCTTATTACTCGCATTGATAGGGACATTTCTAGCACTGCTTATTACTCGCATTGATAGGGACATTTCTAGCACTGTTTACCACACATTGCTAGGGACATTTCCAACACTTTTAATTCCCCGTTGCTAGGGACATTTCCAACACTGCTAATCCACCGTTGCTAGGGACACTTCCAACACTGCTTACCCCCCGTTACTAAGGACATTTCCGACACTGCTTACTCTTACGTTGCTAGTGGCATTTCTCACACTGCTTACCCCTCCGTTGCTAGGGACATTTTGGACACTGCTTACCTTCGTTGTATTGACATTTCCCACACTGCTCAACACTCCTTGCTAGGGACATTTTCAACACTGCTTACCCCCATTGCTAGGGACATTTCCAACACTACTTACACCAGGTCGCTAAAGACATTTTTAGAACTGCTAATCACCCTTGCTAGGGACATTTCCAACACTGATTACACCACTTTCCTAAAGACATTACCAACACTGATAAACTGTTGTTTCTATGGGCATTCCCAACAATGCTTTCCACCGTAGCTACGCACATTTTCAACACTGCTTACCCACGTTGTAAGGGACATTTTCAACTCTGCTTATCTTCTGTTGCTAGGGAAATTTCCAACACTGCTTACCCCAATGTGCTAGGGTCATTTCCAACACTGCTATCCTCCATTGCTAGGGATATTTCCAAAACTCTTAACCCCACGTTGTGAGGGACATTTCCAACACTGCTTACATCAGGTTTCCAGGGACATTTCCCTCACTGCTAACAACCCTTTGCTAAGGTCATTTCAAACACTGCTTTCGCCGCGTTGCTAGGGATATTTCCAACACTGCTTTTCTCCCGTAGCTACGGACATTACCAACACTGCTTACCCTTCGTTGATAGGACATTTCCTTCACTGCTTACAAACCGTTTTTAGGGATATTTTCAAGACTGCTAATAACCTGTTGTTAGGGACATTTCCAACAATGCTTATCGCCCATTGCAAGGGATTTTTCCAACACTGCTTATCCTTTGTTGTTAGGGACATTTCCAACACTGCTTATTCCCCGTTGGTAGGAATATTTCCAACACTGCTTATTCCTCGTTTCTAGGGTCATTTCCAAAACTGCTAACCACGTGTTGCTAGGGATATTTCAATCACTGCTTACATCAGGTTTCCCTTACCATCCGTTGCTAGGCACCTTTCTAACACTGCTGATCACCCGTTGATAGGTACATTTACAACACTGCTAATTCCTTGTTGCTAGGGATATTTTTTAACAATGCTAATTCGCCGTTACTAGGTACATTTCCAACGCTGCTTAATCCCCATTGCAAGGGACATTTCGAACACTGCTTACTTCCCGTTGCTAGATATATTTTCGACATTGGTTACTCCTCCATTGATAGGGAATTTGCGACACTGCCTTCCACATCCGTTACTAGGGACACTTCTGACACTGTTTAACTTCGTTGCTAGGGAAAGTTACAACACCGCTTACACCCCGTTGCTAAAAACATTTCCAACACTGCTTACCACACATCGTTAGGGACATTTCCAACACTGTTTAATACTCGTTGCTAGGGACATTTCCAACACTGCTATTTCCCTGTTGCTAGAAACCTTTCCAGCACTGCTCACCCCCCGTTGCTAGGGACATTTCCAACACTGCTTACCCCACCATTACTAAAAACATTTCCGACACTGCTTACCCCACCATTACTGAGAACATTTCCGATACTGCTTGGTTCCCGTTGCTAGAGATATTTCGGAGACTGCTTACCTCCCGTTTTTAAGGACATTTCCAACACTGATTACACTCCTTTGGTAAAGACATTTTCAACAGAGCTAAACCGACGTTGTTATGGACATTTCCAACACTGCCCACCCCTAAAACTACGGACATTTCCAAAACTGTTAACCTCCCGATCCTAGAGTCATTTCCAACACAACTTGCACTAGGTTGCTAGGACCATTTTTAAATCTTCTATTTCTTGTTGCTAGGGACATTTATAACACTACTTACCCCTCGTTGCTCAAAACATTTTCAACACTTCTTACCCCTCCGTTGCTACGAACATTTCAAACAATGCTTAACCCAATTACTTGGGACATTTGCAAAACTGCTTACCCCACTTTGCTAGGAACATTTCTAACACTGCATAACCTCCGTTGCTAGAGACGTTATTAACTCTCTTACCCTCGTTGCTCGGGAAATTTCCAACACTGCTTACCCCCATTGCTAGTGATATTTCCAACACAGCTTACTCCCTGTTGCTAGGGACATTTTCAAAACTGCTTACCCACCGTTGCTAGGGACATTTCCAACACTTTTTACTATTCGTTGCTAGGGACATTTCCAACACTGCTAATTCCCCGTTGCTAGGGACATTCCCAGCACTGCTAATCCACCGTTGCTAGGGACACTTCCAACACTGCTTACCCCCGTTGCTAGGGACATTTCCGGCACTGCTTGCTTCCCGTTGCTAGAGATATTTCGGACACTGCTTACCTCCCTTTGTTAGGGACATTTCCGACACTGATTACAACCATTTGGTAAAGACATTTCCACCACTGCTAAACCGCCGTTTCTATGGACATTTCCAACAATGCTTACCTCCAGTTGCTACGCACATTTCCAACCTTTCTTACCCCTCGCTGCTAGAGACATCTCCAAAACTACTTACCACTCGTTCCTAGGTACATTTCCACACTTCTTACCACATGTTGCCAGGTACATTTACAACACTGCTAATTCACCGTTGCTAGGGATATCTCCAACACTGCCTACCCGACTTTGCTACGGACATTTCCAGCATTGCTTACCCTCGTAGTTAGGGACATTTTCAACACTGCTTACCACCCGTTGTTATAGACATTTCCAACACTGTTTACTACTCGTTGCTAGGGAGATTTCTAATACTGCTACTCACTCGTTGCTGGGGACATTTCCAACACTGCTACTCCCCCGTTGCTAGAGACGTATCAAAAACTGCTTATTCCTTGTTGCTCGTCACATTTCCAACACTAGGGATATCTCCAACACTACTTACCCCACATTGCTAGAGGCATTTCCAACACTGTTTACTCCCCGCTGTTGGGACATTTCCAACAGTGCTAAACCCCCGTTGCGACAGACATTTCGAACATTGATTACTTTCGTAGCTTGGGACATTTTCAACACTGGTTACCACCCGTTGCTATGGACATTTCCAACACTGCTTTCCCCCCGTTGCTAGGGACATTTCCAAGACTGCTTATCTCCCGTTACTACGGATATTTCAAACACTGGTTACCCCTCCGTTGCTACGGACATTTTTAACTCTAATTACACCCTATTGCTGGGGATATTTTCAACACTGCTAATCCCCCGTTGCTAGAGACATATCAAACACTGCTTATTCCCCCATTGCTCGTCACATTTCCAACACTGCTAACCACGCGTTGTTAGGGACATTTTCATCACTGCTTACATTAGCTCTCCAGGGACATTTCCCACACTGCTGACAACCCGTTGGTAAGGTCATTTCCAACACTGCTTTCCCCGAGTTGCTAGGGATATTTCCAACACTGCTTACCCCCCTTTGCTAGAGACATTTCCAACACTGCTTAGCAACCGTTGCAAAGTACATTTCCAACGCTGCTTAATCTCCATTGCAGGGGACATTTCGAACACTGCTTACTTCCCGTTGCTAGAAATATTTTGGACACTGGTTACTCCTCCGTTTATAGGGAATTTGCGACACTGCCTTCCCCATCCGTTCCTGGGACATTTTCGACACTTCTTACCTTCGTTGCTAGGGACATTTACAACACTGCTTTCCCCCCGTTGTTAAAATCATTTCCAACACTACTTATTACTCCCATTGATAGGGACATTTCCAGCACTGCTAATCACCCATTGCTGGGGACATTTCCAACACTGCTTACCACCCGTTGCTAGGGACATTTCCAACACTTATTACTCCCCTTTGCTTGGGACATTTCTAACAATGCTCAACCCTTTTTGCTAGAAACATTTCTAACACTGCTTATCACCATTGCTCGGGACATTTCCAAAACTGCTTACCCCCGTTGCTAGGAACATTTCTAACGCTGCATAACCCCGTTGCTAAGGACATTTCCAACACTGCTAATCTCTTGTTGCTGGGATCATTTCCAACACTGTTTTTCAACCTTTGCTAGGGACATTTCCAACACTGCTTACCTTCGTTGCTAGTGACAGTTACAACACTGCTTACCCCCGCTGCTAAAGACATTTCGAACACTGCTTACCCCTCCGTTGCTCGGGACATTTCCAGCACTGCTTACCAAACATTGCTATGTACATTTCCAACACAGCTTACCCCTCATTGCTTGAGTCATTTCCTACATTGCGGACCCCTTATTACTAGGGACATTTCCAATAGTGCTTACAACCATTTGCTAGGGACATTTCCAACACTGTTAATCCCTTGTAGCTGGGAACATTTCCAACACTGTTATTCCCCCATTGCTAGGGATATTTCCAAAACTGCTTAAATGTACTGTAGAAAGTACATTTCCAACACTGATTACACTCCTTTGCTAAAGACATTTCCAACACTGCTTACCACTCATTTCTAGGTATATTTTCACACTGCTTACCATGTACATTTACAACACTGCTAACTCCCCGTTGTTAGGGATATCACCAACACTGCTTACCCCAATTTGCTAGGGCATTAAAAACACTGTTTACTCCCCTCTGTTGGGAGATTTCCAACACTGCTAAATCCCCGTTGCTACGGACATTTCCAACATTGCTTACACCCGTAGCTAAAGACATTTCCAACACTGTTAAAAACCCGTAACTAGGGACATTTTGATCACAGCTTACTACCCGTTGCTAGGAACATTTCCAACACTGCTTATCCCTTTTGTTAGGGACATTAGCCTCACTGCTTACAACCGTTGCTAGGGTCATTTCCTGCACTGTTTACCCTTAGTTGCTAGGGAACTTTACCTTACTTCTTACCCCCTGTTGGAAGGGAAATTTTCTTCACTGCTTACCCCCGTCACTAGGGACATATCCCCCACTGCTTACCCATTGTTGCTAGGGACATTTCCGACACTGCTAACATTCCGTTGCAGGGGAAATTTCCCCCTCTGAATACTTCCCATTGCTAGGGAGATTTTCCTTACTGCTTAATTCCAGTTGGTATGGACATTTCCGACATTCTTACCCTTCATTACTAGGTACATTACCCCCACTGCTTAATCCCCATTGATAGAGACATTTTCCTTACTGCTTACCCCCATTGCTACGGAGTTTCCCCCTTTTCACCCCCCATTGCTAAAGAAATTTCTCCCATTGAAAACCCCTGTTGCTAAAGACATTTCCCACACTGTTAACCCCCATTGCTAAGAAAATTTCCCTCACTGCTTACCTCATTGCTAAGGACATTTCCCCCACTTCTCACCTCCCGTTGCTCGGGAAATTTGCACCATTGAAAACCCCCGTTGCGAGGGACATTTTCCCATTTGATTACCCCACCGTTGCTTGGGACATTTCCCCCACTGCTTACACCCGTTGCTTTCCGACCTTTCCGACATTGCTTACCCTACGTTGTTAGGAACATTTCCATAGCTGCTTACTCCCGTTACTAGGGACATTTTCAACTCTGCTTTTCAAACATTTCAAACACTGATTAGCACCCATTTATAGAGACACTTACGACATTGCTTACCACCCTTTGCTACGGAGATTTCCAAAATTGCTTACCCCCGTAGCTAGGGACCTTTCCATCACTGCTTACCCCCCGTAGCTTCGGACATTTTTGACACTGCTTACCACTAGTTTCTAGGTAAATTTCCAACGCTGCTTACCACTCGTTGCAAGGTGCATTTAGAAACTGCTAAATCCCCGTTGCTAGGGATATCTTCAACATTGCTTACTGCACTTTGCTAGTGGCATTTCCAACACTGTTTACTCTCCCCTCTGTTGGGACATTTCCAAAACTGCTAAACCCCCATTGCTACTCACATTTCCAACACTGCTTACCCCGTTACTAGGAACATTTTCAACTCTGCTTATCCAGTTGCTAGGGGCAGTTCCAAAATTGCTTAACTCCCGTTGCTAGGGACTTTTCCAACACTGCTTACTCCCGTTGCTAGGGACATTTCCGACAATGCTTACCCTACGTTTCTTGGGACATTTCCGACAGGGCTTCACCTCTTCCTAGGGACATTTCCAAAACTGCTTAACCCGTTGCTCTACTTACCCCCCGCTGTTAGGGACATTTCTAACACTGCTTACACCCGTAGCTAAAGACATTTTCAACACTACTTACCTCCTGTTACTACGAACATTTCCAACACTGCTTACCCCCATTGCTAGGGACATTTCCAACACTGCTTACCCCCGTTGCTACGGACATTTCCGACACAGCTTACTTCCTTTTGCTAGGGACATTTCCGACACTGCTTTCCCTACGTTTCTAGGGATATTTCTGACAGTGCTTCACCTCTTCCTCGGTACATTTCCAAAAACTGCTTACTCACCGTTGCTAGGGACATTTTCAACATTGCTTATTCCTCGGTTGTTAGAAACATTTCCAACACTGCTTTTCCCGTTTCTAGGGACATTTCAAACACTGCTTACCCCACGTTTACAGGGCCATATCCAACAGTGCTTCACTTGTTGCTAAAGGCATTTCCAACACTTCTAACCACCTGTTAATAGGGTTATTTCCAACACTGCTTAGGTTTCGTTGCTAGGGTCATTTCCAACACTGCTTACCCCAGTTAATAGGGTAAATTTTTCCATTGCTTACCCCTGTTACTAGGGACATTTCCCATAATGCTTAACCCCGTTGCTATGGAAATTTCCGATATTCTTACCCCCCCGTTGCTAGGAACATTTTAGCCACTGCTTACACCCCAGTTGCTAGAGAGATTTCCTTTGCATTCAATGGCAGTTGGGGATATACCTATTGAGGTTACACCTCATGCGACTTTGAATTAATCATGAGGAGTTATTGTTGAGAGGGATTTGAAGAACATCCCAGAGTTGGAGATTGTCGCTGGATTCTCACCCAAGGAGTTTTTGCAGTGAGGTGTTTATCCACTCGCAAAGATGGAATTATGGTGCTGACCAATGTTCTCATTCTTACATTTATGCCACCACTAGCTCCAAAGTTATTTTCTACAAGATTCAAAAAGTCTGTGGGCAATATAATTATGTCCCCCCTCTCTATCTTGCTCTCTGATGGCCAGGAAGTAGCTGATACCCGGAGCATCGCTGATACTCTAGGCGAAAGCTTTTGCCAGATATCTAGCACTTCTGCTCCTTCTTCCACCTTCTTAGCCATCAAGACTTGGGCAGAGCAATCACTTCTTTTCTTTTGAGCTGATTGTCCTATGACTATAATTGTCCCTTTATACTGGTGGAACTCAAACTGGCCATTCATCGGTCTGGCAGTACATCGGTTGGACCTGATGATATACACTATGACATGCTGCGCCATCTATCTCCTGCTTCTCTTTCTATTCCTTTGATTGTTTTTAACTGGCTCTGGCAGGAGAATGTTTCTCCTGATGCCTGGTGCCTACCTTTCTCCAAGATTCCTTCAAACTACCGTCCAATTGCTTTGACGAGCTGTTTCTGTAAGATGTTAGAGAGGATGGTTAATGCTCGTCTTGTTTGTTTCGTGAAATCAAACAACCTCCTCTCACCCACCCAATGTGGGTTATGACAACAGCGCTCCACCATGGACCAGCTGATTCAACTTGAAACATCAATCAGAGAAACCTTTCTCAAACGACAACATCTAGTATCAATATTCTTTTACCAATATTGAGAAGGCTTATGATACAAAATGGAGGTATGGCATTTTGTGAGACCTCCATATATATGGGTTACGTGGCCATTTGCCCATTTTTATTAACTTTTTAATGGACAGGAGATTCCGAGTTCGTGTGGGTTTGACACTTTCACGTTCTTTTCTACAGGAACTTGGAGTCCCTCAGGGCTGTGTTCTGAGTCTTACTCTTTTCAGTATAAAAATTAATGCCATCACTGAACAACTCCCTCTCACTGTTGAGAACAGGCTCTATGTCAACGACTTTCACATCTGATACCAGTCATTGAACATTAGGTATACTGAGTAGCAGCTACAGACTGCCCTCAGTCATTTTCTGAAGTGAACTACAGCAAGTGGCTTTAACTTCTCTCTCTCTAAAACCATTTGCATGCACTTTTGCTGCCAACAGGGTATTCAGCCTGATTCTGAACTCTGTATCGGTGAAGTTGTGCTGCCTGTGGTCCCTGAGACAAAGTTGTTGGGGCTTATTTTTTATTGTAAACTGACCTTTATACCACACATCAAGCAGCTATGGGTCAAATGTACAAGAGCACTGAACATCTTCCGTGTCCTCTCTTCCACCACTTGAGGAGCGGACCGACGTTCTATGCTAAAGATATATTGTGCTCTTATTCGATCAAAATTAGACTATGGATCACTGGTCTATGGCTCTGCCAGACTATCAGCCTTAAAGATGTTAGACCCTATTCGTCACCAAGGACTTCGGCTCTGCACTGGGGCTTTCCGCACTTCCCCAGTTTAGAGCTTATGCATAAAGTCTCATGGACCTTCTTTGCACCTCCTCTGTTTGCAACTGTCTTTACTGTATGATTCGAAACTTCGTTCCTTACCAAAGCATCCCGCCTGGTGTTGTGTTTTCCTTCCTCAGTGGGCCATGCTTTTTCAGAACAAGTGTTCTGCCATTGCTCTTTTTGTCCTTCATATCCAGGTGCAGTTGAATGAATTGGGTCTGTCCTTGGATAACACTGCTGTATCCACTGGTCAGCCCATCCATCCATGGATTTTTACAGTCCCCAAATGTGACTTATCCTTAAGTCATCTGCCACAGTCTTCCTGCTATTAGCTGAACATCTTTTGAACCATCCCTTCATTCCTATTTATACAGATGCTTTGAAATCAGGTGACTGTGTGGGCTCTGCCATTGTTTGTTGTGGTTCAATGGCTGCACGTAGAATCCCCTCTACAGCTTCTGTGTTCACTGCTGAACTGTATGCCATTTCTCTTGCCCTGGATCACATAGAAACTAAGCAGTACTCAAACTGCATTATTTATACTGACTCGCTTAGTTTTCTACTGGTCTTGGAATTGCTTCACGTTGGTTTACACCCTGTTCTCACTGATATTCAAAACCAACTGACCCATTTCTCTTTAACATCTACTTCTATCTGTTTTTTTTTTTTGGATACTGGGCCACGTTGGTTTTCACGGGAATGAGCTCGCCGACACTGCAGCTAAGTCCATCTGCTCTGGCACTATCACCACTGTGCTTCTCCCATACATGGACTATGGTCCTGTATTCAAGGCTCAGCTCCATGCCAGCTTGCAGTCAACTTGAACTGAGCAATGCAAAAACAAGCTTTTCCCTATATTGGACTTTGGCCGTCTTGTTTCCATAAGGATTGGAAGGAGGAAGTTGTTCTAACTAGATTACGTATTGGTCACAGTTTTTTAACTCATCATTTTCTTTTATCTGGAACTGATGCACCAGTGTGTTGTTTGTGTAACACTCAGATCACAATAAGCCACATTTTACTTTCTTGTCATCCTTACAACTCTCAACGATGGCACCGTTTTTAGCATGTTCTGTCCCAAGGTTTGTCCATAAAGTTAGACAGTGTTATTGGTGATGGTGACACTGTCCACCTTGGAAATGTTTTTTTTTAGTTTTTTAAGGGTCATTATTTTTTTTTATACCATTTAAATTTTTTAATTTATACATTACACCTTTTTAATGTGGCTCCCTTTTAAAAATCACAATTCATCTAGTTCGATTTGAAATTAGAAACTGGCTGTAACATTAAATAACTCAAAACCAAGACTGGAAAGGCCAACTTCAGATGACTAACGCTGCTGTTTGAACTACCCATTAGTCATCATGGCGAGTTATTATTATAATTTTAAAACTTTTCTTACTTTACTTTTCAAAAATGCCATAACGTCAAATAACTCGGAACCAGGACTGGAAAAGTGAACTTCATGTGACTGACAGTGGTTTTTGTACTTACCTGTTAGTCTTCCTGGTGGGTTATGATTATTACAGTTTCACTGCAGAAAGTCCTTTACAACTTGTATTACTGTAGTTTTTCTCTTGACATTGTAGACTAGATGTAAATATTGGTTTTATGCTATTTATGTATTGTTTTTGGTTTTTTTTAACTTTGTTTTGTTTTACCTTCATTTCCTTTTATGAATTTTACTAAATTTACTTTTAACTTTTTACCAGATGTTTGGTGCAGATAGCCTAGCTGCTTTGTGCCATAAAACACTAAATCAACCAACCAACCAACCAGTCAAACTGGATTAATATTCCAAATGGTGTACCTGAGGGCTCAGTCTTAGGACTATTTCTGTTTTTTACATTAATGATGTAGATGAAGGAATGCTCAATAAATTAGTTAAATTTGCTGATAATATCAAGGTTTTAAGTATTGCTGGTTGTGAAGAGGATTCTGCTGTTTTACAAGAGGATTTAGATCATTTAGTAAGTTTGGAAAATAAATGGTAGGTGGGTTTTAATTATAATAAATGTGACATACTGCATATGGGATATCATAATTTGAATTATATGTATAATTTGGATGGGAATAACCTTAAGAGTGTTTTGAAAGAATAGGCTGTAAAGAAAGGTTCATTAGTCTCTTAAGTCATCCAAGCAGTGGTGGGGCAAATAGCATTTTAAGTTGTATCTGTAGAAATATTGAATACAATCTAAAGAGGTTATAATTTTATTGTATAGGTCATTAGTTAGGCCACATTTGGAGTATTGTGTTCAGTCTTTGGCTCCTTATCTTGGGAAAGACAGTGAATTATTGGAAAAAATTTAGAGGAGGGTTACTAAAATGGTACCTTGGATGAACTTTCCTTGTTGTCCCTAAACATTGTTATGTTACCTTGCTAGACAGCAAGGTTGTTAAAATGTTTGGTTTAGATTGATTGTGGAACAGATGAAGGAAAGTTAACAATTGGAAGTGAATGAAATGAAATGAAAACTTGTAACAAAAAAAATTGATGGTTAGCCCAAGTTTCTCTTAAAACTGAAATAATATTTATATATATACCTGCCAGAATACAATGGTGAAAGATTTTTGATATATGGATAGGCCAGAATCTTGGTAGATAATGCAGTATATTAGGTGCTTTGGGTGAAACCAACACTTGGGCTAGTAGATATGAATTTTGTTCTCTTGAATGGAGAAGTTACTCTTTGACTATCTTGAAGGTTTTTGAAGGTTTTGCTTTCTGAATAATGGTGGTAGTTGCCAGTTTTGTTTATGGTATCAGCATTTTGGCCAACTAGCAAAATGATGTTCTACAGTAGTTATAGAATGTTAGCCAGATCAACTCCAAGAAGAGTGCGTGAGGGTATTATGAGAGGAGGTCCCAGTAACCCCATGTACCCAAGTAGTGTTTCGTGGGTTACTATGAACAATTTAATATGTCAGTGCTAGAGCCCATATGTTAAATAGGCTGTTTCTTGTTCAGAAAGCAAGCAGCATGAAATGCCACTGTTTTTCTGCAATTATGCACATGGTCATAAGCATGGTAACGAAAGAGTAAATAACCAGTGCTAGAATTATATTCACCATGCTTCTTCCTAAAGTAAAAATATGAATAGTGTCCCTCGTTGAAAATTGTGCAAAAACTCTAAACTGAATGCAGCAGCAACAATGCAACATAAGTACAGGCAAAACGTGTTTAACTAAACAACTTTTGTGTTGCCCCAGACCACTACAGATATGGATAGTGCTAAATAATACAACAGATGTTAAAGGATGGAATTGTTCACATTCCAGAGAGTTCTTGATCATCTTCCATAGTTTTTACCAAGTTCTTCAGCAATTTTAGATGGATGAATGAAGTAACTTGTTTTGGCACATTTCTATTACCATAAATAAATGTATATCTGAATGCATTAGAAAGTCCTAGTTGGTTTAGTGTGATAGTCCTGGTATCTGGACGCTGACAAGTTGAACTAGGTGGCTTGTAAGAGTTTTGAGTCATGCTATTCAGACTTTTTAACACACACTATTTTCAGAAGCTAATGGAGCTTACACTGAATGTACTGCAGTGAGAGAATTGCCCGTTATATTTCAACAACACATTGGAGTTTGGTTGAACATTTGATTCTGCAGCTGATAACCTGAAAATAGATTTCTGTGGATAAAAAACAGACAATTTCAAAACTTAAACCTGGAAAGTATGTCTTCATGCTCATGGAAGTATAATTTCTCTGTAATATTGCTAGTTGCAAAGCTATATCTATGGGTCCTGATAAAATAGCAGTAGTGTGAGATTAGCCTCAACCTGTGACCAAATAAGAAGTCTGTAGTTTTTGTTGTATTCTGATTGCCTCTTCATTGTTAGAAGAACATTTGAAACTTTAAATGTATGATAAAATGATAGATAACAGCACTGCAAGAGTGATTTAATCACATATTACCTAGGCCTATGACATGATTAAAGCATTCAACAAACAGATAATGTTCAAATTGTCACATTGTCTGTTTGTTGAATGCTCTAATCTTAAACATCATAGAAAGTTGAAATCATTCGTTCCATAGCATTGAGAAGCCACACAATAAAAGATTCCACAAGTGGATCAATGTAATGATTAGAGCTTCAGGAGCTCTGGATAGAACAGCTGAAAACCCAAATCTAACCTGAGTGTTCCTTGCTATGCAGTGTGATGAAACATGGTACTTAATTAGTTCAGACTGAGGAACGTAGCAGGGATGACCATAAATTGTTACACTCATATGAACAGTTACAGATGCGGCAAGGTGTATTGTACTATTATTATAAACATCAGGTAGTGGTTTTCAATGCATGTTACAGCTAGTGGTCCTAAAGCTATGAGACACAAGATTCACCAGACTTTGTGCAACAAAAAGACTAGAAAGCACTAAGACATTATGTGTATTGGTGCTAACATTCAGTTGCAGTTCTTCTGGCCATATTTGAATTAAGACATTCATTGCTGATGTGAACACCACATGGTATGTATCACCCAGAGAAAATGCTGGCCTGATGAAGAATTCAGCAAAGAATTGTTGTTTCTCCTCTTTAAAGAAAAGTTCTGGATATCACTAGTGCATGGGAATAGAATGAGGTCACCTGTATACTCTTATGATCATGACTATTTCACAAAGTGGGTCAAAGTTGCTTATTCTTTTGTTGATATGGTTGATTTGGTGGTGGTTTTAAATGTGAAGCACCTAAGGACATATAAAGGATATGAGAGCTACCTCTAACAGCTAACTTTTAAGGATAATTGCCTTCTCACAGTTGGTTATAAAAGTGAAAGGCAGTTACCCTTAAATTTCTTTAAAGTAGAAATGAAACCGCTCTAACATTTCTGCTAATTAAACTCCAAACCTCCACCATTACAAAATTACATTAAATAGAACTATAAGATGTTAAATAAAACAAGAATCCCTACATTAAAAGCTCTTGTATAGTTCTTACTACCAACCTCATCCATTTATATTGAAAATTTATTTAAGTATAATGCAGGAATGCTGAAACAAACCCAGCTACTTGAAATACGTCTTTCTTTCACAGTTTACTGAGTAAAATTATCTTCTTACACCCTTGTGCAAATTAATTGAAACAAGATGGAAAATTACAATTTTTCATTTTTTTGCATTTTATTTCCGAGAATCCAAAATTACAAATTAATACATGATATGACTGTCATTATTTTTCAGAAGATCATTAATCAGCTTTGGCATTGAGTCCACGAGTTGACTGCAATCTTTACTAATTTTTGGACTGCGGTATCACACCTCAATTATGGCCTCAATTAGCTTATTTTTCATAATACAATCTTTTCCTGAAGTCTTTCTTTACAAATCTCAATAAGATTTAAGTTTGGAGAGTTTCCAGGCAAGTCCAGCACCTTTATTTGTGTTGTAGTCATAAAATTCTTCACAAGTTTCGATGTGTGGCATGGAGTCAGATCTTGCTGAAAAATGCGAGATCCATCTGGAAATCTCTTTGTCAATTCTGGAACGACTCTTCTCTGCAAAACTTCGATGTACTGTGGTCCTTGCATCATACTTTCTATGATATGTAAGTCTCCGATGCCATAGTAGCTGAAAAAGCCCCAAAACATCTTCTTCAAGGGATGTTTTACGAACTGATTGATGTGAGATTCTCAAAGTTTCTCACCTGGAGATCTGCGAACATGCAGACTTCTTTGACCCTGTATGAAGAAATGAGTCTCATCACTGAATAACACCTTCCTCCATTGTTCTTGCATCCAGTTCTTGTATTTCAGACCCCATTGATACCATTTTTCTTCATTGAGTTGGTAAGAAGTTGTTTTTGACTGGTCTCCTTGCCTTTCTAACGCAATTTTGAATGACGTAATATTTCTCAAAATTCCATCATATATCCCAGAAATAGACCAACCGTACTGCAAAACACAGCTAATGATGATGTCTGTGTGAAAAAAATGACTATTAAAGGAAATCAGCAGTCCAGCGAGCCTACACCAGCCGCCATGCTGAAAATATTGTAAAATGACCATTTGTTTCAATTAATTTGCACAAGGGTATATAAGTCAAAGTAACTAATGGCCTCTTTAATTTATTTTTTATAAGTTATTTTTTCCTTTATTGATTGCTAAGTTCTAAGATATTTTACAGATTAGTAAAAGTAGTGTAATGTATTTCTTTGAATGTCTGTTGTTATAGTTGTTATCTTCCAGTTTATTTTAATAATAAAATATTATCCATGAAGAAATTATATCTATTACAGACTATTAAAACATTATTAATTGAGATATAATATCTTGTAACATAATACACATGAAATAACATTGAATTCTCTTCTTTTCTTAAAAAATAGTCAACCACACAGTGCCTTCTACAAAAGTAATGCCTAAAGTTTAATAATTAGCATGGACATCATTATTATTATTATTACTTCCTTCTGTTGCATGTTTTGTTGGATATATTAAGTTTAGTGTAAAGCTCATATTATTTTTAGATATTAAATCATGTATACAATGGAAAGTGTAAATGTTAAAAGAATTAGTCTGCTTTATAAATGTGTTTTCATGAAAGAATAGATAAAGGTTGGCCATAGTTAGAGAAATTAATTCCCATTGAATATTTACTGTTTGCTTATATACTTGTTCATTACAAGTAATATAACTGTTATAAATACAGAATTGGAGCATATTTGCATATTGAATTCAAGTGAATTTAAATTTGAGTATGGTTATTTCATTATTTATAAATTTATCAAACAGATCATTGAAAATCCTAATCAGATCTTTTAGGGCTGTTACAATATACAGTGTAGTAAGTTGTATGTAAAAATAGAACTGGCAGTTTTAAAGAATTTAAATTATTTAAACATTGCAAAACTGAATTTTATTTGAAAACAACGTTTTCATTTTTTCAAACAAGTTATCTAGAATATTGTTTAGTATTATGGAGACAGATTTGATAATTGTTTTATAGAATTAGTAATAAATCTGAACTTCACAGGATTTTATGCAATTTTAAAATTACATATAAAAGGAATATACATTGATAAATAATCTGCATGGATATTCCATTTTTAATGTCCTTTAAATTAGTTTTTTTTTAAGTACTGTAAGTAAAAGTATTTGCAATATTTATTTTGTTATATAAAATGTGTGCATATAATATCTTACACAGAAAACCAAAATTACATTCAGGTGTATTAATGAGGGTAATAATAAACTGTTTTGAATTCATTTTATTTTTAAAGATGTTGATAAATATAGCTAGTTTATAATGAGATAAGTTTAAGGTTCTTTATTAATTCTTTGTGGAATTAATAAAATATAATTTCCATTCAAAAAATAAACATGGTGGGTGATATGGTTGTTTACTTATTTTAAAAATATAATTATCAATATTTTCTTTAAATCTTTTAAGATCTTACTTTTTTGTATTTTAAAATTATATATATGTCAGTATATATATAGTCTGTGGGGGGAACTGACACAAGCAGTGACATTTAGATATTAATGTTGTGAACAATTGTGTACATTTATGGTAACCAGCTGGGGTTGTTTCCTTTTATATGATTTTTAAAAAAAAACAAAATGCCCATAAAAACAGCAAACCACAAAATGTGAAACCATAAATTTGCATGTATCTCCTCATGGACCCAACAAATCTTCATGCCAAATATGGTGAAGATCCACTAACTGGAGTAAAGTAGTGGTAAAAAACCCTGCAAAACACTCACAGTAACTGCAAAATTGAAAATTTGTGTGTATTTTCCCATGAACCTCCATACCAGCTTTGGTGAAAATCCATCCACATCTTGCAAAGTTTTTATGTGGATATACAAGAGAAAGTGCTATTATATTTATAAAATGATGCCATTGTATTAGATCCACATGTGACATATCTGCTCTCTGAGAATGGAGAAAATATTCTCCTTAATAGAAAAGGGAGGTTCAGTGAGAAAATCGTGACCCCTATTGCAAATCTACATGCACACAGGATAAAAAATTCATGAAGCTGAGAGTTTCACATCACATAATAAAGTTTTTCCAGTAGTATTTAAGGAAGAGTTCCATTATTAGTATAACTGGTCACATGAGATAATAAAAATGAACAAGTTCAAGAGATGTACTTAGAAAGAATTATTGCTAATTATTGTTTGATATTATTCTTTGTATAGAGAAGTAGTTTAATTCTTAAATATTGGGGTATTCTTTGGTGAATTTTTATTTTTCTGGTTCTTTTTACTAATTTCTTTGATAGTTATTGAAAATTAGTAATTTTTTGTAAGTGATAAAATTTATATTCTAGTTGTTTAAAAGTTTTTTTTAAATTTCGTTTCTGTTGTTATACTTAATAAATTCTTTTCATTTAACTTTCGGTATAGGAAGATTTTGTTTGGTACATTGCGAGGTAGGTATGGAATGTATAATTTCTGCAAAATATTAGTATTTTATATAACTTAGTTTTGTTTGTTATTTGCAAAAACAATTTATTCTCCAAAGTGTCATCTTGGTAAAATTTGGGATATAGATTGTGTTTTATAATCATAGTTAAACTGGCATTTAATTTTTTTTTCTAATGCTTCAAATTTGTTGATATGTTGGATTTTTAAATATTTACATAATTAAATAGTTTTTGATCTTCATAATAAATATTACATTCCAAGTTGTAAAAGTAATAATAAATAATAAGCTAGAAGGTTCTTTTTGTTTGAAACTTCCACTTCAAAATCATATAATAAGCTAACAGATTTTTTTATTTGAAACTTCCAGTTCAGATTCTGTTGCATGGGTTTTTTCCTCAACGACAAAGGTTATTTACTTATGCCCAATCTTAATTACAGTGAGGAAGTTTGTAATGATAAAAAAATCAAAACTGAGAAAGGTACCATTAGCACAAATGGTGAGAATAATGATCAAGAAACTATCACTGAAATAGAAATATGTTCAGAAAAACCTTTGGAAGTTTGTAAAGCTGAGGGACTTCATATCCAAAATTAGAAGTAAGTCCTGTTTATATATTGAGATCTTTTGTTATTAAATATGTTTTCTTTTTCCAAAGATTTTAAACTTGCTGATACATTGGATAGACTGGCAGAAAAAGCTTGCTATGATAATTGCTATTTGTTTTAATTAATCAGCATTGAAGTTTTTTAAAGAAACTTAAGAATTATTTTAGTGTTTCTTGGATTATAATACAGAAATTGATTAACTAAATATTTAATGGTTTTAAGTGTTATTTATTTAAACAGAAACATCATGATTTAAGATAGATTTAGTTTTTCCATTTTTCACTGCAAGTTGGAAGAAAAGTTCACAGATTCTATAATACAGATTTCTAACTTTTTGCTTTATAATAATTTTACTGTTATTTAATTTTTTACCAGTTGTTTAGCATAGATAGCATAGTTACTTTGCACCATAAAACACCAAACAACAACATCTAATCTAACCTTTTGCATCCAATATTTAATTGTCAGGTTAAACATGAAAGGTTATGTTATAATTTACTTCTGCTTTATGATAGTTTCATGATTTTCTTTCTGTATTATAAAAATACAAGTTAAATCATGACAAAATATTATGATTTAGATTCAGTGTTTTACAAGTGATTGCAGTGTGTACATATTCCATGTATCTGTAGAGTAATAAATAATGAAAACACACTTTAATGTCACAGATAAGGTTAATTACATTTCTATTTAAAACAAATTGCAACTATGGTTAGAAATAATTAAGTATCAAGTTAGTCAGTTTATTAATTTGCATTATTTAAATAGGTAAAGTTAAAAATAATATTAAATAAAGGTTTGAGTCATTTTAATATTTTGCACCCTCCTGCCATGCTCATTGTACTTAACTAAGCATGCAAATAGATGGCAAATTTATTTCCTTGGTGGACATAATAAATATAAATAAAATTCAAGTTTACAAGCATTGCAGGTTACAAAAACATAGCATATCTATTAAAAAGTAAAAAGAAACTATACTTTCCAATATATCTTCCATTCACAAAATAGCTTTTGCTGATCTCTACTGCTTTCTGTATTTTACAGTTTTCACTTACCTCTAGCTTTGATACTCCCACATAGTTTGCTATGTGGTTGAGCTGCACAGTAGTATGTATATAAGTATGTAACAACCTTCCATGAACAAGAGCGTGACATACCCTCCTAGCATAGCTGACTTCCTCTGTGTAATAGAATCCAATCTTCACTTTTCTATTTTGTGTGATTATGGTCAGATATCGTGCTTGTTTTTTTGTTTGATTTATTTTATAATGAATTGCTGGTGTTCTTGTGACTTTAACTTTCGTTTCAACTTCAATATTTTTTCTTTTAATATACTATTGTTTAACCAATTTTGTTTAGTTTAATAATGGATTTATATTAACTTCATTACATTTTTTTTCTGTAGCATGTACTTGCCACTCGTGCAGTACTAGGAATTCTCAATTTCAAATCATGGCTTCTAGTACACCTGAAATTGTTGGTTACTAACCTGTTACAGCTTCAGGTTGGACATTATTGGCTGAGGCTAGTAAATGACTTCCTTTATATGGGCTGGGTCAATCTCCTGCACATCAGTTAGTTTTCCCCTTCACAAAGGAGTTGGAACAAGATGAAAGCCTTTTTTCTCCCCCTTCTCTTGCAGTGTAGCCTTGGTTTCAGACCATGGAGATGTTTCAATGTCTGTTCCTGGATTTGGTATCAAGGTTTGTTCTGTTCTGTTTTTGTTTTTCATGTGTTATGATCCATACTCTTCTCTTGTAAAGGAAACACCAAATAATGTATATTTTATCCTCCTCCTGACATCAAGGTCTACACTGAGCATTTTGCCAATCAGTTATGATCTGAAATTAGCATACTGAATCCACCACATACTTTACCACACTATTGTTTTATGAATCACTTTATTGACAATCAGCAGTCAAGTTTGCTAATCCTCCTTTCAGGATCAAAATCCAATACCTCTGTGCACTTTTCTCATACCTTCAACTAATCCTGACTACTCAGCTATGTTACCTATTTTCCATTCACCTTTTGTCTAAGTCTTTCAGTTGTCTGTCTGAGAGGTTTGCATCAGTTTTGCATCATCCCCCTTCTCTCCACATTGTCAAACCTAGAGTGGACTATACTTGTTTACACACATCCTTCTTATCCCTATCTATACATTTGTCTCAACCCTTTCTAACTACTGCCCCTTTATCCTGCTCCTTATCTATTTCCTCCTCATGGGTCACTTCATCACAGTGTACTATTGGTCACTGACTGCCTGCACACTGCCAACAGTACTGGTAACTATCCCATGTGGTTGGATTTCACTGGGGCCAAACTGACTCATCTTGCAAGCATCTGAGAAACTTTAACCACATACTCTCAAGTTCTTCAGGTCTTATCAGATGAACTCTTCATTTACTTTCTCTCCCTTCCTCTCTTATCTCTTTTTCTTGTTTTTTCTCCTTCCCCTTAGGACCCATTGATCATTATCCAAATGGAATTTTTGTGCAGCCTCTCAGGATCTTCTTCTCAAGGGCACTATAAAACAGGTAGTTTGTTCTCTAACAGGTTTCTATTTATGTTTTTCATGTTATGCAAACACAACAGAGATTGGCATCCCTTTATTGACCTTTCCAGTCTGAATAATTATATGGAGGCTCTTTACTTCACCTTGGAATTTTTATCTGTTTTTTTCTGTGGGAATTTACTCCTACTTTTTGGAGGACAAAGACAGACATGTCTGATGCTTATCTTCAAACCCCTGTAACCAAAGCATTCTGTTGATATGTTTTCACCATATCCACAAATAATGTGTATATCAGTTCTGGGCTCTAACACTGGGGCTAGCATTGCCCCCCCCCCTACATTTTTTATTGGGTGGTCAAAACCTTTGCCCATTTTTTCCATTTTCATGGGCATTGTTTCCACCATTACATGGAGGACTGACTCCTCCCAGCTCCATCTCTTTTAGCTTCTTCCACCCACACACAGTTTCCACAGGGAATTTCCTTAGAGAGGATAGCTAGTGAAGGTGAAGAAATCGGTTCTCCCCTAACACAATACCTTGTTCATCTTGGGATGTTCTTTGATACCAATCTGATTTGAGCCCAGCCTTCTCTCCTTTGTGTTCAATGGAGCTTTCGATTCAGAAAGTGCAATCATCCTCTATTCTCCTTATGCAAGAGGTTCTTCTTCTTTAGAGAACTTTGATTTCCTTAAAGACTCATATTCCCCTTGGCTGTGCCTGTGTGTTTTCTCTTAAGTTGGTTCTTAATGACCAGCAAACCTCACCAGGGATCCTTCAGATTACTTCCCTTCACACATATTTCCTGATGTCTGGACAAGAACACCATTTCTCTCTTCTTCCTCTTTGTCTAAATGCACACCTTTTATGGATATTTCTCTCTGTCATGCTGAAGGGACACATTACAACACCCAAGAAGGTTTGGGCCTTTAATCTTTACTCAAGTTGAATTTCTATATCAGTCATCTGGACCTCCTTACTATTTTTTTGAGCAATGGATCATTTACTACCATCTCTGAAGAACATAATGGTAATGATCAGTTCCAACAACTCAAATGTTGTCTCTTAGATGACATGGAAAGGAAGCATCCAGCCCTTGTGTTTTCATGTTTTGGACCTACTGTGCAGGGCTCACAGCCATCACAATCATTGGCTTACTTATCACATCTCAGATTCTCTCTACATAGTGGCCCTTAAAACCACAAATATTGAGCTGGCTATGCTCTCGGTTGGGTACACCCCAACTGTATGATTTTGCCATTAACTTGAATCCCAAACTTCCACTATTTTAGTCCCCTATTCCATATCCTTTGGCTTTGGCAATAGCACTCTCAGGAAGGATTGGAGAGCATTCTACATTTATGCCTATCCCACAATCAGTCTTCTTCCCAGAATCCTTTTCATTACACAGCCATATGATGGTTTTATTGCTTTAAAATTTTTACATGTTCTACAGTAATTCCTGTATGCTGAATCTGAAAGTGATATCTATTTTTCTCCATCACATACAAAGTTTACATCAAATACCATATGTACTTTCACATAAGAGAATCATTTTCTTTGAAATTGGGTTATATTTGTTATGTTTAAAGTGTTCACAACCACTGACTATAGATTTTGTTAGATGAATTGTAACGTGAGAGCCTTATCAGTCATTCTAGAACCACTAGTATATAAACAATTAACAGGCTGCATGGTGTGTCATTTCTGGGTAGTAATTGTTTGTCCATGCACTTTGATGTTATTTTTTTGCATTTTAATATTATTTACCAATTACCTTGGTAACGAGGTGTTTATATGATCATAACATATTCTGTATATTTGTAGTAAGTTTGATGTAAAGAAACGAAGGCAAATCATTACAGAAGTCATCAAAAAAGCATATTATGAGTATTTTGGAATAAAGCTTGCAAACAAATAAAAATTATGGGCTCCAAACAAAATTTGCACCATTTGTGTCAAAGAGTTGAGACAGTTAACTAAAGAAAAAGTCTTTGCCTTTTGAAATTTCAATGGTCTGGTATGAGCCTATATACCACATAGATGACTGCTGTTTTTGCTTATGTAACATCCAAGGCTACAACACTCTAATAAATCAAAGTTAACATATTAATAGATTTTATAAATGATTTACTCAGTTAGTTATAACCCAGCAATTTCAAAGTCTGTGTCATTATTTATTAATTTAGGTTAAAATTTAAGAGAGTTACATCCCCTCTGATCCCTCCTCTAGGTCTTTATTTCCTTACACAAGACACCCTCTGTGTCAGTGATAAATTTAAGGTTTACTTTCCTCTGGTAGACAGAATACCAATAATCCATTGGTATAATAATAATCCAATAATAACAACATGAAGTAATACATTTACAAAGTTATAAGTGTATAAACCATGTACAAAACACTAAATTAACACTTTAGTTAACACTAAGGTACCCAGAGAGTTTGCAGTGAGTGCTGCCAGCCAGTTTCCTACTCTCTTTAAAGTTTAAAGTTAGTGACAATAGCAGATAGCCTTAGTAGTTTTGCTGTAGCAAAGATGAGGCCAACAATTTTGGTGGCAATGTGAATTGAACCCAAAACTCTTAAAATGTGAGGCACCCTCAACTTCCCTCTAAATCACCAGGTTATGCTGACTCAGAACTGAATAAACTTGAAGTGAAAACAAAAAACAGCTTCTAACACTAAAATCAGTTTTGATACCCTTACTTGGCAGAGCACAAGTAGCACATTTCATAGCTCTGTGCTTAAGAACAAATATAATGTTAATATTTAAATTACTTGGATAGTGGAATAATCAAAAATAGTAATAAACTGAAACTCTAATATCAATTTTGTGATTATTTTCATGTCAAGTGATTTAATTGTAATTTTAATAATTAATTGTTAGAATAATCAAAAACAGTAATAATCACAATAATTTATTTTGAGTAGTTTATTATTTACATGACACTAATCCATTTTGCATATATATTTCTCTGTAAGTGGGTTTTCTCGACATCACTGAATACATGTAATTGCTGCTCTGAAGTAATCAGCTAGATTCATTAATTAATTGTGTTACTAAATTCTATTTTTTGTAGTAACAGTATGTTATTGTAACAGGTAAGGTCAATTAAAATGTTCTTGTAGTGTGTTTTGCATTTAATTCTCATTTCAAAAGCTGCTTCACTTTATATCGAGATAGAAAAATCCCCAAAGGAGCAGAATACTACATCTGAAGAAGAAATCCCAGAACTCAATGAGAACAAGAAAGATGAAGATTTAAACAATGTGTGTGCATGTATATTAAAATGTAAATAATTTTTATGAAAATTTTATTGGTAATAAAATCAAGTAGGTTAATTATGACTTGTGTGAAAATATTTTATAATCATAAAAAATATTCAAAATGTCAGACAAATTTTTCATTTCTCAGTGTATAGAAAATTTAAAATTGCTGAATGTCAACTATAAAAAATACTTTAACATTTTGTGTCAGCATTTGTATATTAAATAAATTAATAATTTTAACATACTCAAAATCTGGATCAGCAGTCATTAGGACTGCTTTTTATGAAACTAAATAAAATTTATAAAACAACAAAAGTGTAAAGGGCTTGTTGCTAAGATTTACACTATGGAACACAAATTTTATTCCTGGATAGTATGTGCTATTTCTTAATTTTTTATGTCATAAAAGTAGGGGAAATGGCCATTATTCCCTTCAAGCTTTGCTTTTGTGATCTGGATAATGAGATTTAGAAATTAACTTATTTTCTATGTGAAAACTGGCAAATTTGCACATTTTCATTTACATAAAGTCTGAATAAAAACTATATGAATCAAGGTTTACATGTATTTATATTAAAGTTATACAAAAATGTTTAGAATTGAGTATTTTTTCGAGATTTGTGACTATAATGTAAATCACTTTCATGTGTCAGCCCCCAAATATAGTCTCCCATTCATGTTTTTGTTATATGCTCCCAAATCACAAAGCAAAGTTTGAAGAGAAAAATAGGTCTTTTTTCCATTTACTTTAGGCATAAGCAATTAGGAAATAATACTTTCTGAACAAGAAAAAGTAAACATTTTGTTACATAGTGTTATTATTTAAAATTTAACAGTAGTTTACTTGATGTGATTTAGGTTAAATTTTAAACATTAATTAAGTAGTTAAAAATTCTAGCAATCAAAATAATGTTTATTGATGTATAGGACATTAAAATGGGTAATAAATTCTAACAGTTTGTTGTAGAAGGCAAGATAAGTCCTTTTTAACAAATTAGTTTATGTAACCTCTGCAAGAAAAAGGTTTGTCAATATAAAGATTCATCAATACAAAACGTTTCCACCTTTAACAACAGTTCATGTTGTTAACATGATTAAAGTGAATGCTTATGAGATTCTAAAAACATCTGACTAAAATATCTTTCCTTTTACTCCAAAAATGATTTTAAAAATTATGATAAACATGGAAGAAGTTGAATACATCATAAATTGTTCATAACACATTTTCATCTTTAGGATGGAAGGGAAATAAAGATTAATAAGGACAAAACTGACTCTTTATTCAAATATCAAAAGCTAGATATTGTTTTCAATGTTATTAAGTGTTTTATATAGTAACACATACAACACAAAACATGTTTTAGTTTTATTTGTAAGTGCAAAGTTATCATATCAAAATAACATTATTCTGAAAAACTTTAAATGTACAGTATATACTCAAATGTGTGATTGCATAGACCTGCAATTTTTCTATCACATCAGGATTTCGTACAAATCTGAAAAAAAACAATAAAGATTAAATTATTATTTTTTTATCCCAATGAACATTTCTTTATTATTAAGTTTGTTATGTCTGAATCCTAGAACTATCAATAAGACTTTATGTTGCAATCTTTAGCCTATGGTTGTCAACATTTTAAGGGTAACAAAATGTGACCTGATTTCAATGAAAATGATTTACTTATGTAAAAGTACATATGATGTGAAAATCTGTATAGGATAGAGAAAATTGATATTATTTTTGGATTCAGTGTACAGGAATTACTGTAGAATATGTAAAAAATGTCAAGACAATAAAACCATTGCAGGCCTGTCTTATCAGTATTTCCTTACTCAATCATTTAATGATCATTCCTCATTTTCATACAAAACATTTATATTCTCTCCATTGGTTCTTTTCACTTGGACTGGGAATGACCAAGGTTGATATTTCAAATGCATTTTTTCATATCCTCAACACTTTGTTCTTGAGATGTTTTCTTCACTTCATCCATTTGGATCATGTATTCGAGTTAGGGATCTTCAATTTAGAATTGCGTTGGCCTCTTGCTCCTTCAACTGCATAGCTGCAGCCTTCAATTGCCACCTACATTACTAAAGGAATGATTGGCCTTTCCTGTCCTATTCATGAGAAGAGTCTTTCCTTTGTACTTTCTATTTTGAGGAAAGTTACCTGTCTGGGGTAGCTCATCAAAACTTCCAATTCTTTTTCTCTCTTTAACTGATATCTTGTTCATGTGTAAATTTTATTCCTTTTCAGCTGTATCCCATCATTCATTCACATGTGGACTCTGAAACTTCTATCCATCGGGATGTGTACCTCATTTACTCAAATGGTATGAGAAGTTTAATTGCTATTTGGGATCATTACTCTGCTAGAACCATTTATCCCTTTGGGTCATGCACATATGCACCTCTTTGCATGATCTTTGCATGACCAGTGTAATCACTCATGAGAACTTTTGACCAAAATGGCTTACCTGTCTCTTTTTTTACTCAGTGATCTGTGTTGTTAGCTAGACTAATCCAATACCACAACCAGTGTTCCAGTACCTCCACTCAAACTGGACGTACATTTTACTGATGCTTCCTTCTCTGTTTGGGGAGCATCTCTGAATGGCATTCTTACATTAAAAACATGGACCCATGATGAGCCTTCTTCTTGTTGATTAATTACTGATGATCCATTCCAACAACTGCACAGTTGTTTCTCTCTTATTTGCCAAGGGGTACCCAATCTAGGACCCTTACTTTGCAACCCTCCAACCTTCTTTACTGGGCCAATTCCCAATAGATTCACCTAATTATAAGCCATGTGCTAAGAACTATGAACTTTGTTGTAGACTGCTTTTCTCAGCTGGACTGTGTCTTGCCCACAGAATGATCTCTGCACCCTAGTGTTTCCTGGTGATTGTGCCATCAAGGCAGGTTATCTTAATTGCAAGATAAGGCCATACATTCCAAACCCTCTCAGATGTTTCCATGTCAGTGGTTCAGTCACTCAAAGACGTTAGGTTCCTTGACATGTGCTTGTTGTGGTGGCAAGGACCAGGATGCCTGTGAATGTGAATTGGAACCTCATTGCATTAATTGCAATGGTTCTCACCCATCCAATTTTCGTTTTTGCCCTAAATGGTTGGAAGAAAACAGTTCAAAACATTACTTACTCTGAGGCTTGAAAGTTGCTGTCCACCACTTCATCTTGAACGTATGCCGCTGCACTTCATTCTACTACTACAGTGGGAGTACAGACAGATCTCTTTGTGCCTTCAAATGAAAAGTTTTTAACCTCTATGGTTAAAAGTTGATGAATTAACTTCAACCCCATCTCTGTCCCTAATATACATTCAAGCAAACCCAAAATCTTCTTCCTTTGGTTCCAGGTATGGGAACTTCCTCGAGAACATCTTCTCCCACCCCAAGATGCAAAATGATCAATCATTTGTTCATGTCCTCAGTCACTGGAATTCTCTTCAAACAACAAAGGCCTGCCCAATTGACCCAGGACAGAATCCATGGAGGTCGACAGACCTCCCTCGAATAAAGAGAAAAGATGTGGTTTTAAACAGAAGTGCTCTCCATCCAATTTGCTGGCATATAAATAAAAATTGGCCACCTTGATACAATGGAATTGTTAAGGTTTAAGTTCTAATTTGGATGGCATCAAAGCACTGATTGCTTCATACCTTCCTTATGTCTTTCCTTACAGGAAACATTTCTGAACTTGCTGATACAGTTATCTATTGGCAGTTTTCTTTGTACAGAAATGACAAGCTGTATGATGAATGAGTGCATGGAGGGGGCACTGTTGGTTGATCAGCATGTGCCTACACTGTCTTTGCCACTTAATTCCCTTGGAGGCCATAGCCATCTCTATTTTCTTGGATGGTACCATCACTGTTTGTTCTCTCTACCTGTTACCTGGAGAGATCTATGATCAATCAGACCTTGATGATCTCATTGAAGAGTTGCCATTTCCCTTTTTAATCCTGAGTAACTTTAATGGACGTCATTCCCTCTGGGGAAGTGCTGATATTGATGGGAGGGGTCACCCTGTAGAGCGTATGCTCTCTGATCACAACCTTTCTCTTTTTAATACTGGTTCTTATACTTATTTTCATGCACCTAGTCTGCCCTTTACTACTATTGATTTCTCAATTTGCTCTCCTTCTCTATTCTCCCACTTTTCACGAAGGCTTGACAATAACCCAAGAGGCAGTGACCATTCTCCTATAATTTTGAGAGAAACTGGACATGGTAGATGCCACCTGACCCATGTGCCCCAGTAGAAGCTGAATCAAGCAAACTGGTCCTTTTCACTGCTCTCACAGGACTTGACCCTGCCATTCTCTGTAAGCCATCAGTAAAGACTGCGTGGCAGCAGTGACTGACTGTATTATACAGACAGCTGCTCATTGTATTCCTAAAACCTCAACACGTTTTCTATAATATCCTCATTCTTGGTGGAATCCTGCCTGTCACATGTTATGGAAGGCTCAAAAACAGGCCTGGGATTTTTTTCGTAGGTATCCCACACTCTTGAACCACATCGCTTTCCAGCAGGCCTGTCCACATGCTCAGCAGGTAAGATGTAAAATCCAGAAGGGATCTTGGATTAAGTTCACAACCAGCATCTTTAATACCACTAGTTCCAAAGTCATATAGTACAAGACTTGAAAGGTTAGTGGGTAATACAATTCTTTCCCCATCTCAATCTTGCTCACTGATAGCTAGAGAGTAGTTGATACCTGGAGCATTGCTGGCACTCTATATGAAAGCTTCTGCCAGGTATCTAGCACCTCTTCTTCATCATTCACCTTCCTAGCCATCAAGACTCAGGCAGAGCGATCACTTCTTTCCTTTCAAGCTGATTGTCTCTGTGACTATAATTTCCCCTTTACACTTGTGTAACTCAAACTGGCCCCTTCATCGGTCTGGCAGTACATTGGTCGGACCTAATGATTAACACTACAAGCTGCTGCTCTATCTATCTCCTCCTTCTCTTGCTATTCTTCTGAGTGTTTTTAACTGAATCTGGCAGGAGAATATTTTTCCTGATGCCTGGAACCAGGCTATTGTGCTACCATTCTCTAAAAAAAAATTAATGCCGTTACTGGACAACCCCCACTACAGTTGCAAATGGACTCTATGTTTTCGAATTTTACATCTCGTGTCAATCATCGAATATGAGGTATATTGAGCAGCAGCTACAGACTGGCCTCAGTCACTTTCTTAAGTGGACCACAGCAAACAATTTTAACTTCTCTCTTTCTCTAAAGTTATTTGCATGCACTTTTGCTGCCTACATGGTATTCACCCTGATCCTGAACTTTGTATTGGTGAAGTTGAGCTACCCCTGTGGTCCTCGAAAAAAGTTCTTGGGGCTTATCTTTGACCATAAGCTGACCTTTATACTGCACATCAAGCAGCTATAACTCAAATGCTCAAGAGCACTGAACATCCTCTCTGTCCACTCTTCCACCAATTGGGGAGCAGGTACATGTTCTGTGCTAAAGATATATCATACCCTTATTCAATCAAAACTAGACTGGGTTGCTGGTATTTGGCTCTGCCAGGACCTCAGCCTTGAAGATGCTGGACCTCATTTATCATCAGGGACTTCAGTTCTACACTGGGGCTTTCAGCACTTCCACAGTCCAGAGCTTGTACACAGAGTCTCTTGAATCTCCTCTACATCTCAGCCTTTGCAACTGACTTTGAGCAGCTACAGCTTTGAAACTTTGATCCTTACCACAACATCCCACCCAGGGTGATGTTTTCCTTTCTCGATGGGCCATGTTTTATCAGGACAAATGATTTGTCATTGTTCCTTGTGGCCTTCGTATTCAGGCACAGTTGGATGAATTGGGTTTGTCCTTGCATAACATTACTGTATCCACTAATTAGCCTATCTCACCATGGCTTAGTACGATCCCTAAATGTGACCTTTTTTTAAGTCATCTGAGAAAAGCAGATACTCCTGATTGAATGTACAGTCTTTTATTTGTTGAGCATCTTTCAAACCATCTGTCCATTTATAGGGATGGTTTGAAACAGGTGACCCTATGGGTTCTGCCATGGTTTGTTGTGGTTCAGTAGTTGTGCACAGAACCCCCTTTACAGTTTGTGTTCACGGCTGAACTGTATGCCAATTCTCTTGCACTGGATAACATAGAAGCTAAGCAGTACTCACATTACACTATTTATACTGACTCGCTTAGTTCTTTACTGGCCCTGGAATTGCTTCACATTCATTTTCACCCTGTTCATGCCAATATTCAAAAGTAGGCCACATTGTTATTCAAGGGAACGAGATCATTGACACCACAGCTAAATCTGTTTGTTCTGGTGGTGTCACTGCTGTGTCTGTTCCATACATGAAATATGGTCCTGTATTCAAGGCTCGGTTTCATGCTAGTTGCCAGTCAACTTGGAGTGAGCAACACAAAAACAAGCTTTTCCAAATAAAACCCTTTATTGGACTTTGGCGTCTTGCCTCCGTAAGGATCAGAAAGAGGAACTTGTCCTAACTAGACTATGAATTGGTCACAGCTTTTTAACTCATTGTTTTCTTTTTTGTATTTGGTACTGATGCACTAATGTGTTGTCTGTGTAACACTCAAGTCACAATAAGCCACATTTTACTGTCTTGCCTCTCAACGACGGCACCATTTTAAGCATGTTTTGACTTAAGGATTATCCAGGACGTTAGTATTATTGGTGATGATGACACTGGCTACCTTAGAAATATTTTTAGTTTTTAAAGACCATTAATCTTTCTAATGTTATTTAAGTTTTAATGTATACATATTGGACCTTTTAATGTGATTCCCTCTAAGAATCAAAGTAGATCTAGTTCGATCTGAAATTAGGAAATGGCTGTAACGTCAAATAACTCAAAACCAGGACTGGAAAGGCCAACTTCAGGTGTCTAACACTGATGTTTGAACTACCCGTTAGTCATTCTGAAGAGTTATAATAATTAAACTTGCTACAAGTCTTTTAAAACTTGTATTATTTTACTTCCTGAAAATGGCCATAACATCAAAAAACTGAAGACCAGGACTGAAAGGCCAACTTCAGGTGACTAATGCTGATATTTGAACTTGCCTGTTAGTCATCTTGGCAAGTTATGATAATTACCATTAGGCTACAGAAAGCCCTTTAGAACTTGTATTACTGTTGTTTTTCTCTTACTGCTGTAAACTAGGTGTAAAAATTGGATTTAATGCTCTTTATGTATTAATTCAAAAGTTAAACTTTGACTTGTTACACCTTAATTTCCTTCTATAAATGTTAATGCTTTAATTTTAACTTCTTACCGGATGTTTGGCGACTTAGTCTAGCCGCTTTATGCCATAAAACAACAAACCAACCAACCACATAATAGATTTTTTTCAACTAATACTGACCTCTTGTGTGCAATTTTTGCTCATAAGCCTTGATACTCCTACCTACCTCCAGGTGTTTTGACATAGTACTCCTTCACCAGCATGCAAGTAAACGTGACAACTCTCCACCAATTGGAGTGCAACACACCCATGCTCATATGAGAGCTCATAAGTGGGACCTCCAGGAATCTCCCTTGGTTCATTTTATCTCCCTTCCTCCTTCATGTCTATTTTGTCTAGTTGGTGGATAGGAACAATACCTCTTCCACCTCCTGCACTGGATTTGCACTTTTTCACAGATGCAGATGGATTGGGTGCTGTATTTGGACATTTAAGAGACCTTGGGATGTTAGTCTTTGGTCAAGTCAGGTCTCCATATCAATGTTTTGGAACTTGTAGCTGCCCATTAGACATTGGATCATTTTCTTCTAGTTCTGGTGGTGAAAGTGGTCATGATCCATTCTGACAACTTGACTATTGATCTCTTACCTTACTTTTGCGAGGGCCACCAAATATCTTACTTTGTTTTTATCCATTGAATATCCTGTTTGGGGCCAACAGCCAATGTATACACCTGTCTCTGCAATTGTCATTGCCATTACCTCTTCTTTTCTCATCATCTCTTCTTCATCAGCCTCACTTGTCTGTATTTCACACACTTGCTCCAACACTTTCACTTCATGCATTTCTTTTGTTCAGTCCCTTGCAAAAAAGACTAGCCTTTTCACTGAAATAGCATCCTTTATCCATTTATTAGCATATTTTTGTCCATTGATGTCAAGGTTTTCACCTTTCCCATCCTGCAGTCTCTCATTTTTCTGATTTCTGCACTTTGTTGTTTGACAGTGGTCTTTCTGTATCAACCATTGCTAACTATAGGGCATCCTTGGCCATTACTAACTGTTTTTCCCACTTTCATTTTATTTTCTTCAGTTCTCTCCCTATTGTTTTGTTTTTTTGTGCTCCCCAACTCGAACTTTTGATAGATTGGAATCTTAATGTTGTCTTACATCCACTTGGTCTTCCTCTGTGTGAGCTTATTTGCTCTTGTTCCCTTTACTACCTTTCTTTGAAGACCTATTTCCTGCTCTTCTTAGTCCTAGACATCATCAGTTGAGTTTGTTCACCATCAATATCTCTTGTATCTTCTATGACAACACTTGTAAAATCATTTATCCAGATTGTTCCTTCCTTTCCAAGACCTCTGTTCTCAAGAGGATAATTTTGCTCTTTCTCACTTTTTTACCTTCTATTTTACATTTATACTCCCATTTAGAGATGAATGCCCGACATCGATTCCCATTTTCGTATCTTTTCCACTGGAATCTTTCCTTATTCAGATACTTTTTCCTTGATTATCCTTACTACTTGGATTTAATAATGTATTCTTTTGGCTTATTATTCCTATTCTCTGATGACTTTCACCTTTTCTAAATATCGTCTCACAAATATGCCATCTTATTATGTCCATGGTTGCTTGTTTTTATTATCCATTAGAGTAGATCATCCCATCCCAATCAGCATCTGGACCACTCCTCTCATTTTTATTTCACATTACCCTCATCTTCTGGCTATCTCCTCCTCCTTCGCTAGATTGTATTTGTCTCCTGCCACCATCTTACAATCCTTCATTCAACTATAATTGGATAAATATTCTTATTTTTTCCTGTGCATTGATCTCTGTTTGCATGTTGTTGGATCCTGCTCTCTTGAGAGTGGTGTCTGTTCATTTGTACTGATACTTATATCTGCACTGTGTGGCCTTTACGGTCTATAATGCTCACTTTGCGATGGATGTTTTCAACAAGACTGCTAGTAGATTCATTATGGTGTATTGCATCGTAATTATGCCTATTCTGGACTATACACTTATGAACTAGCATAAGTAAAGCAGGGCAGGGATTGCTGTCCATCCCTCTGTTACTGGTTTAATCCTTCACTCTAATTTAAAAAATAGCTTTGTTGCCTCCCTTTGCACTTTTTTTTTTGGTGTTGCATTCCTTTGTATTCTACAGTGCTTTTTTCCTTTCTCTTCCTCGGAGTAAAGGAGTTCTTGGAACTTTAAAGCTTCTTTCTGCTTGATTGATGGATAGTGGAGGCATTCTCCTGAATGGAGCCCTTTCTACTTAGTTGAGAGTAGAGCAGTGATGTTCTGCTGATATGTATGGTGTGTACTCTTCTCCTGCTGTAGATCTGAGATACAATTTAAGATGCCCATAAATTTTGGACTGGATTAATCTACCATATGCAGTTCACTTTGGCTGGAATCCTCTTCCTACCGCTGTCTATAGGTTTGTTGCTGAGTGTTCTAGTGTTGGTTATATCTGGACAAGCCAATATAATCCTTCACATGTGATTGGGCTGGGACCTTCCTCCTACCTGTACTGGATGATACTTTCCGAATCTTGCATGGTTTTGGACTAGAGTTGACCCTCCACATTGTATTCTACTTTCTGTTGTTTCCAATATAACAGGTTCACAGGCGACTGGTGTTAGCTATGTACTAGATATGCACACATGTGCTTGATTCAGTTCTCAGAACAAAAGCAGGTCAACATAGGATTCTAGCTGTTGCATGAAAAGTAGTGAGGAATAATATCTTGTTATAATTTTCCTACACTGAAAATATATTTCTAGTGTAGGTACATACTTGCTCTCATACTTCTAAAGTTTCTTTAGTACCTAATTTCAAAGTAAAGATTGGGTTCTGCAGTATAGAGGGAGTTCGGTTGTGCTAGAGAGTGCATCACAATCCTGTTGATGGAGGATTGTTGCATGCTTATTCATATGCTACAGTGCAGTTGTACCACATCAAAACACATGGAGCTAGATAGGAGTATCAAGCCTAGTGCCAAGCAAAAAATTGCACACTTAGAGGGCAGTAATAATCAAGAAAGTTGTTAACTATGTTAGTATAGGTTCAGTCCATAACCATTTTGTGCTTGTTACAGTTTTCATGCTATAACTTTTAAATTATTAAGTGTACATTCATGAAATTGTGCAGATCATTACTAAACATTACAAGATTTTTTGCAAGCAAAATATCAAATTTTTTTTAGATTAATGTTTTTCTGATGCTTTTTCTTTTTGAATGTTAACTGTTCATCATGCAAAGTAACTGATTTTTAACACTTAAAGTACTTTGCATCAGAAAATGTTCAAATTTCACATACACAATTTTTATAACCTCCAGGTAATTATCAAATGTTTTAAGAAAAATCTATCTGTTATTTTCAAAACTCTCTCTCTACAGGTATGGTCATTGTAACTGACCTCATAACCAAAAAATGGGAAAGAAATACGAATGACTGCATATTATAATAAAAGAACAAATGTTTTGTGCAAATACCTTAAATTTCATAACATTATAAATTTCTATATATTGATTATTTTATTACATTTATCTTTCAGCCATGCACAGCTAGCATTACAGAAATTACAATGACATGACACACATTTACTCATGTTAATATATCCAAGTATATGAAACAAGCCTTTACAATGTTACCTGTTTAGGCTGTGTTTTAGTGAACTAGTATTTTGTGAATTAGTCAAATTTCAGTTATAATACATTATATATGTATATACTTCATTACTATTAACAGATAAGCTCCTAATTTTAGTTGTTATTTTTCTTAAAACGTAGAACAGTAAGTAAAAAAATATAACATCTACTTACAAACTGTGCTCATTTGCTGCTTGCTCTAGGTTGCTTTTTTCAAATTTCACATGTAGATAATGTGAAATGAAATAATTTGTTTTTAAGTTTTCTATATACATTTTGAAATAACCATAAATTATAAATTACTACTTTAATCCCACAGAATTTCACAATAATTTATCAAGCTTATTAACTAAACTGTATTTGATCTAAAGAAATATGAAATTTCAAGCTCAATAATGTCTTTCCTTACTTCTTTGAATCTAGCATGTAAAGATAGAGTTTGGCATGCAAATACTTTTCAGAGGCTGAGAAAACCACTAGGGAGACATTCGGAGCTTTTGATTGAGCAAAATAGTTGTACATAAAAAGCAGGTAGTATTAAAAATTGAAGACGTGTATGTGGCCACTTTGGTTGATTCGGTAAATATATTAATATTTCAGAAAATAGGAAAGATGGTAGGTTGTCATCTTATATTCTAGTTTGCCATTATTGGTAATTTAAATATGTAATTTGTAAGAAACTATAGTTTCTGTATTTGGACATCACAAACATCTAATTTGAACCAATGTTGCATTCAACATACCACATAACACACACAAAAAATCAATATTTAGGTGGGTTTTTAATATTTACTTTAAATTAAAAGTTATCTAATATATAATATTAAAATTTGAATTATAATCTTCAATTTGATATGAAACTTATTGGTACACGCTCATAAAATAGTTTAATAAAATTTTGAAATCTATGACATGGCCTTGACTCATGAACCGTATCTGCATGGTTAAGTGAGTGTAGGAAATGTATCATTTGAGGCTTCTGTCTTAGCTCTTCAGTCTCCTAGGTTTCTCATCTTCCAGAGCCATATCTCCTTCTAATATCAATTTGTAATACTTTTCATTGGAAATCAATGCTCACAGAGTGTTTCACTTTTCATCCAATCAACTTCATCACCTCACTCATTCCCTCACTGCTCATTTCCTGTGGGTTTTGGATGAGACTACCTCATACCCTTTGTTGCCCACTCATCTTCACCACCTGGCTGTCTCATTTTCTGACTGTTACTACCTTCCTCCATTTGCCATCCTTCAGTCAACCCACCACCTTTAGACAAATGAATACATTTTCTTTTTCTTATAATATTTGCTTAAGAGATCTTGTTAGGTGGTTGGTTGTAACTCTTGGGGTATGCTTTGCCCCAAACTTCTGTATCAAGCTAGGATAATGAAAAGCACTCATACCATCTGCCCTGGCTCCTGATATATTATGCACTTATATCAAGAATGATGCTCAGAACTTGCGGCTTGGGCATCGTTGGATCTTCCAGCACAACAATGACCCTAAGCAAACATCAAAATATGTGCAATCCTGGTTGCAGAGGAAACATATAAGCGTTCTGGAGTGGCCATCGCAGTCATCTGATTTCTACCCAATTGAAAACGTTTGGCATGAGTTGAAGACCGGGTTCATCAGCATCATCTGAAAACTTGCAAGAGTTGGAGGCCTTCTGTGAAGACGAATGGAAGAAAATACCAGTCGAGTACTGTCAAACGATCATTGAGGGCGATAAGGAGAGATTGTGCCAAGTAATTCACCTGAAAGGCTGCACAACTGACCATTAAAGTAGACGCACGAACACTTTCTGCCCCTCCTATGTTTGGTTATTTGTTTATAAAGTTTATTTGTCATTTATTTTGTAAATGTGTGTTAGTATAATATTTATACTATACAATAGTTTCATTATCCTAATTGTGATACTTTTTAAGTTATGAGGAAAAACTACGCACAACACAGGAGTATGAACACTTTTTGTCGTAACTGTATCTCCATGGCCAGTTGGGTTTTTTGTAAGAACACTTGAGATATCCTTGTGGTGTAGTTATATATCTGTCTACTGTCTGATCCATATCATACCTATTCCATGGACTATTCTGGAAAAAAGCCAACCTGGGAGGTTCTTTCCTCTTCAATGGATTGTGCTTGTTGGCTTTTAAGAATAGGACTATGTAAAGACCTTTTGGCTGAAGGACAGATGTGATTATGGACATTTTTCCAGGTCTCCTCACCATAAATTTTTCTCCATTTTCTCTTTGAATGAAGCATGGGAGACCTTTGTCACTTACCAATTCCTAGCTACTGAGATGGCAGACCATAGAAAATCCCCACTGATGGACCCCTAATTGCTGAAGCTAGAACAAGAGGTGTCAGTTGGTAAAATATGGGGTATTATTTCCATAGCCAGAGTCCATTCAATGGAGTTGAGGTGCATGCACCATTATACTGTGCTTCTTTGCAGCTAGTGCTGGTCCAATAAAAAAGTTTGGTTGAGGTGAGTAAGGTACAGTTTGAACATGTGTCAACCACTATACACATATTGGCTTTCTGACCCTTTGTGAGTAAGTATTTGTACAGACATGTTCTTATTCTACTAGTCCCTGTAACTCGTGGGGCTTGTGTGCTTCTTCCTCTTTTTTATCTATAAAGAGTATAACTTGAAAGAGATGAGATGTGGACTCCTTCCCATGGGCATGCCTCTGTAGAGATCCTACCATTTGGTGTCATATATGATGAGTTTCTTTCAGGTGCTTTCTGAAGAGAACTCATCTAAATAAATCTTTATACTGGCCTCTTTACAAATTCAGCATAGGATTCTAGCTTAACAGTGTGAAGAGGTGGGTATTGTCTCAGAAATTAACATATTCTTTACCTAAAATGTATTTCCTATATGTACATCTTTGCACACATTCCTATCCATCCAACCCACTTATGGTGCTCATTTCTTGCTTG